>NC_052346.1:13588421-13638818 GCF_016432855.1 Salvelinus namaycush
GGAACTTTTGATCCTCTCCACTGGGGTAAAAAGATACAGCTACACTATACTGCAGTAGACAGGGTTAGTATATACTACAGTATACTGCAGTAGACAGGGTTAGTATATACTACAGTATACTGCAGTAGACAGGGTTAGTATATACTACAGTAAACTGCAGTAGACAGGGTTAGTATATACTACAGTAAACTGCAGTAGAGTAGTGGGCCTATTTGACTATAGTGTATTACAGCAGACAGGGTTAGTATATACTACAGTATACTGCAGTAGACAGGGTTAGTATATACTACAGTAAACTGCAGTAGAGTAGTGGGCCTATATGGCTATAGTGTATTACAGTGGACAGGGTTAGTATATACTACAGTATACTGCAGTAGACAGGGTTAGTATACACTACAGTATACTGCAGTAGAGTAGTGGGCCTATATGGCTATAGTGTATTACAGTAGACAGGGTTAGTATATACTACAGTATACTGCAGTAGACAGGGTTAGTATATACTACAGTAAACTGCAGTAGACAGGGTTAGTATATACTACAGTATACTGCAGTAGAGTAGTGGGCCTATATGGCTATAGTGTATTACAGTAGACAGGGTTAGTATATACTACAGTATACTGCAGTAGACAGGGTTAGTATATACTACAGTAAACTGCAGTAGACAGGGTTAGTATATACTACAGTATACTACAGTAGACAGGGTTAGTATATACTACAGTATACTGCAGTAGACAGGGTTAGTATATACTACAGTATACTGCAGTAGACAGGGTTAGTATATACTACAGTAAACTGCAGTAGACAGGGTTAGTATATACTACAGTATACTGCAGTAGACAGGGTTAGTATATACTACAGTATACTGCAGTAGACAGGGTTAGTATATACTACAGTAAACTGCAGTAGACAGGGTTAGTATATACTACACTATACTGCAGTAGACAGGGTTAGTATATACTACAGTATACTGCAGTAGACAGGGTTAGTATATACTACAGTAAACTGCAGTAGAGTAGTGGGCCTATATGACTATAGTGTATTACAGTAGACAGGGTTAGTATATACTACAGTATACTGCAGTAGACAGGGTTAGTATATACTACAGTATACTGCAGTAGACAGGGTTAGTATATACTACAGTATACTGCAGTAGACAGGGTTAGTATATACTACAGTATACTGCAGTAGACAGGGTTAGTATATACTACAGTAAACTGCAGTAGACAGGGTTAGTATATACTACACTATACTGCAGTAGACAGGGTTAGTATATACTACAGTATACTGCAGTAGACAGGGTTAGTATATACTACACTATACTGCAGTAGACAGGGTTAGTATATACTATAGTATACTGCAGTAGACAGGGTTAGTATATACTACACTATACTGCAGTAGACAGGGTTAGTATATACTACAGTATACTGTAGTAGACAGGGTTAGTATATACTACAGTATACTGTAGTAGACAGGGTTAGTATATACTACAGTAAACTGCAGTAGACAGGGTTAGTATATACTACAGTATACTGCAGTAGACAGGGTTAGTATATACTACAGTAAACTGCAGTAGACAGGGTTAGTATATACTACAGTATACTGCAGTAGACAGGGTTAGTATATACTACAGTAAACTGCAGTAGACAGGGTTAGTATATACTACAGTATACTGCAGTAGACAGGGTTAGTATATACTACAGTAAACTGCAGTAGACAGGGTTAGTATATACTACAGTATACTGCAGTAGACAGGGTTAGTATATACTACAGTATACTGCAGTAGACAGGGTTAGTATATACAACAGTATACTGCAGTAGACAGGGTTAGTATATACTACAGTAAACTGCAGTAGAGCAGTGGGCCTATATGACTATAGTGTATTACAGTAGACAGGGTTAGTATATACTACAGTATACTGCAGTAGACAGGGTTAGTATATACTACAGTAAACTGCAGTAGACAGGGTTAGTATATACTACACTATACTGCAGTAGACAGGGTTAGTATATACTACAGTATACTGCAGTAGACAGGGTTAGTATATACTACACTATACTGCAGTAGACAGGGTTAGTATATACTATAGTATACTGCAGTAGACAGGGTTAGTATATACTACACTATACTGTAGTAGACAGGGTTAGTATATACTACAGTATACTGTAGTAGACAGGGTTAGTATATACTACAGTAAACTGCAGTAGACAGGGTTAGTATATACTACAGTATACTGCAGTAGACAGGGTTAGTATATACTACAGTAAACTGCAGTAGACAGGGTTAGTATATACTACAGTATACTGCAGTAGACAGGGTTAGTATATACTACAGTAAACTGCAGTAGACAGGGTTAGTATATACTACAGTATACTGCAGTAGACAGGGTTAGTATATACTACAGTAAACTGCAGTAGACAGGGTTAGTATATACTACAGTATACTGCAGTAGACAGGGTTAGTATATACTACAGTATACTGCAGTAGACAGGGTTAGTATATACTACAGTATACTGCAGTAGACAGGGTTAGTATATACTACAGTAAACTGCAGTAGAGCAGTGGGCCTATATGACTATAGTGTATTACAGTAGACAGGGTTAGTATATACTACAGTAAACTGCAGTAGACAGGGTTAGTATATACTACAGTAAACTGCAGTAGAGTAGTGGGCCTATATGGCTATAGTGTATTACAGTAGACAGGCTGAATGAATGTCATCCAGCAAATGAGGCGTGACTTTCAGTCAGAGAGCATCGTCAGCAATAACTGAACTCACATAACTCTCACACACCCCACACACACAAACACACACAAACACACATGCACAAGATGCAACAGCCTCACAGAAACACCTATCTTGCGCATTTTCTCTCACAAATGCACAGAAACACACACACACGAAGAGGCTGTCAAACGTCAACCGTGGCTAACAGTGTTGACCTCTAGCTGACCTCTTTTGTTTATCCAATCAGAGCACACTCTACTCCCCATTCCAACATGACCTTCACACACACTACTAGTCCATTATACACAAACATGAACACTAGTGACGGGAGAAAAATATCGATACAGCTACATAATCAGGATATTATTTTTGATCGTAACGTTTGGACAATATCGCAGCATTATTTTTGCGCTAGTTGGCTGTACCTTCACCAAAAATCCAGTAGATTAGCTTCATAGCTTGTTCTCCCTCTTATATGTACATTGGGAGCCAATTTGTTTTCAGCACATTTATTTCCATGACTTCTATTTGTTTTTCTCATGGCTCTGTCTCTCGTCTCTCTGCAGCAGACATACGGTGAGCAATATGTCTGGAACATCGAATCGCAATAAAATCACAGTATCGAATCACAATACATATAGAATCGTGAGAATCGCAATACATATCGTATCGGCACATAAGTATGGTGTTAATATCATATCGTAAGGTCCCTGGCAAATCATATCCCTAATGAACACTGTTGAAACAGCATATACAAAGGTGCAACTATAAAGGAATGACTTCACAGGAGAGGAGAGGAAAGATAAAGAAAGGAGAGGAAAGGAAAGGAGAGGAAAGGAGAGGAAAGGAGAGGAGGTTTGGACACAAAGACAGTGACACTTGGGCACACACTGGAGCAACTGAGACCCCAAGCCACCATTACGCCAATCAAACAAACCACAGACAGAGGCAGAGACGAGAAATCGCTCAGTCATATCCTGTGTCCTGAAATATACATCCCTCTGCATCTTGTCAGATACAAATGACTGTTTCCTACTGATAACAGATAGGGGGGAGAGAGGGAGACCAGGAGAGAGAGAAATACATGTGTGTCTTACCTTGTACACCTGTCCGTAGGTTCCATTGCCCACCAACTCCACCAGCTCAAAGATGCCTGCTGGGTCCTAAAGAGAGACAAATTCTGAGTCACAGAGCGTACAGATATTTAGCTTGAAGCTGGCAGTTATAGAGGTGTTAGCTTGATGCTAGGCCCCAGACATAGGCTATACTATTAGCTTGATGCTAGTCCCCACCCCAGACATATAGACTGTTATCTTGATGCTAGCACAGATAGACAGTTAGTTTGATGCCAGACCCAAAACATATAGACCGTTAGCTTGATGCTAGCCCCCAGAGATAGGCTACAGACAGTTAGCTTGAAGCTAGCTGATGATAATAGACTGCTACTGTCGATAGCTAGCTAAAGTGGCTGCATAATGATTAGCTTACTAGACAGTAGAGTTAGAAGAGGAACCACTAGACCACAGCAGAGAACCCAGTGACCTTACACACACACACCTCCCTCTGCTGTGTTGCTAAGGCATTCCAACAATAGCTGGAATTCAACCCCCCCCCTCTGTATCCCTCACTCTCTCTTTCTTTCAGTCTCTCTCTCTCTCTCACTCCAACTCTCTCTCTCTCTCCATTCATCTCCAGCCAGCCTGAGTAGACATATGTAGGTCTCACAGTTTCGTTCTCTCTCATTCCAGCCCGTCTCTGAGAAATGCTATGGCACTGTCATTCTCTCTTTTATTCTCTCTTTCTCTCCATCGCTCTCTCATTCCAACAGACTTGAGCCTTTTGGCTGTGGCGGTTTTACTCTCTTTCCATCTGTCTCTCCCTCCATCTCTCATTCCAGCAGTATCTAAGCACCACTGTGGCACTTCTACTCTCTTTTATGTTCTCTCTCTAGTATCTCCTCATCTCTTCTTCCCTTCTGTGGACGAGAAACACAGAAACACTCACTCTTCTAAACAAGCCCACACAAGGGTTAGTGATCAAGTGTGTCTAAGTGTGTGTGTGTGTGTGTGTGTGTGTGTGTGTGTGTGTGTGTGTGTGTGTGTGTGTGTGTGTGTGTGTGTGTGTGTGTGTGTGTGTGTGTGTGTGTGTGTGTGTGTGTGTGTGTGTGTGTGTGTGTGTGTGTGTGTGTGTACAGAGTCAAACAGAGTGTTGTTGCTGCTCAAGTTCATTCATATCCTCAGGCTAACTGATAGAAAAGTGTCCGTTATCATGACTATTTAATAAAACAGAATGGGCTCACAGGTTGTGTGTGAGATGATTAGATTACAGTAGGTTAGTGGATGATGGGAGTCACATTGTAACTGGTCGTATCTAAACAACCACTGTCATGAGAGAAGGACTCTACTGTACTGGATGACTCACTCAAACGTTTCCTCTATGTTGATGAATCTTATTCTCTGTTCAGCTCCTCGCGAGGCCTTGTATACATTCTTCAAACTCTATGGCTCTAAAGTGTGTGTGTCTATGTGTGTGTGTGTGTGTGTGTGTGTGTGTGTGTGTGTGTGTGTGTGTGTGTGTGTGTGTGTGTGTGTGTGTGTGTGTGAGACTACGGAAAGAGTGTGAATAAGGGAGTCTTGTGGCTCAGCGGGAAATTAGGTCACCCAGACACATTCACGGGGAGACATTTGAGTGCGACACGCCCAGATAGTTTATAAATAATATGCATGTTGGTCAGTTCTGGGGTGTAGGTGGGTTTAGGTTGAGAGTGTCGTTTATAATGGCTAGTGCTCTGGCCAAAAGTAGTTGAGGATAGGGTGTCATCTGTGACATAACTGGCACTCAATCTCGCTCTTTCTCTCTTTCTCTCGCTCTCCATATCTTTTTTTCTCTCTCTCCCTTCCTCGTTCCCTCTTTTTCTTTGTCTCTCTCATTCATCAGCTCCTCACCCTACACCTATGTGTGTGTGTGTGTGTGTGTGTGTGTGTGTGTGTGTGTGTGTGTGTGTGTGTGTGTGTGTGTGTGTGTGTGTGTGTTTGGTCAGTGCTGTCCTGCTGATCTGTTGTCTGTTGATGTCATCAACTGACTGCCTGGCTTCTGACTGTGCGTGTGTGTGTGTGTGTGTGTGTGTGTGTGTGTGTGTGTGTGTGTGTGTGTGTGTGTGCTGTATCACCAATTCTCTGACCACTTCTCAGTCAGGATTTCCCAACACACACACACACACACACTCGTCTGTCCAGCGGTTCCTAGCCCAGTCTAGTCAGTGACCCACTAACCAGTGGATTAATGTCTGCGACTGACTGGTGGAGAACAGTAATCCACACAGGCCACTGTACATCTCAGCTAGACTGGCTCTGCACAACCTGAACAGGCCACTGTACAGCTCAGCTAGACTGGATCTGCCCAACCTGAACAGGCCACTGTACAGCTCAGCTAGACTGGATCTGCCCAACCTGGCAACCTAATCATGCTACTGTACAGCTCAGTTCTAGACTTGCTCTGTACAACCTGGCAGCCTCAACATGCTACTGTAGAGTTCAGCTATTGACTGGCTCTGCCCTCTACCAATATGTCAACCCTGGCTCTGCCCTCAGTCTTACCATGACACCTACCCAATCTGGCAACCCGGGATGTCAAATGGCTCCCTACATGCACAGTACTATGTCATATTGTGAGTTTTGTTACGTAATGAAGATTGTAGAATGACATGATAAACTGTCCATCGTCCTTTATACTAGTCTGTGTACCTGTCTGTGGGTCATAGCTTATATCTATACACAGTACCTGACCACACACACACACACACACACAAACAAATGCAAAAAGGAGGGTTAACAAAATAACCAGAGAGCACAGCAACATTAGCCTAATGCCCCAGTCTACACTGTTAGAAAAAAAATTGCCATCCAGAACCATAAAGGGTTCTTTGGCTGTCCCCATAGGAGAACCCTTTGAATAACCACTTTTGGTTCCAGGTACAACCCTTTTGGGTTCCATGTAGAACCCTTCCCACACAGGGCTCTACATGGAAACCAACATAGTTATACCTGGAACCAAAAAGGGTTCTACCTGGAAACAAAAAGGGTTCTCCTATGGGGATATCCGCAGAACCCATTTGGAACTATTTTTTCTAAGAGTGCATAGACAATACAGTCTACAGGTAGCCTAGCCATTAGCATTACTGGCTTAGCAGAGTTTAGCATCTACACTGATGGTTATACCAACATATAACCATATTGGCATATCCAATATATCAAGGTAATGTAATATAGACAATGTATGACATATAAATAGATACATAGTGATTATTTAATAGTATCCTTTGTAGAGGAATCTCTCTACCCATGTTTAACAGTGAGCGACATTTGTTGTTCACACACACACGCACGCACGCACGTGTGTGTGTGTGTGTGTGTGTGTGTGTGTGTGTGTGTGTGTGTGTGTGTGTGTGTGTGTGTGTGCAAATATGATGGCTACATTCCACCGCGGACTGGCTCAATGAAAGCCACATATTCAGACCTAAAATCCGAGATCACCGAAGCAACCCCCCCCCCCCCCCCCCCCCACATCAGATTACATGGCTATGTTGTCATGCTATTTCATACCTAACCATTGTTTATCTTGGTCAGTCGTCATTAGTAAATCAGCCGAAAAAGAAACACTTGGTTGACGTATTTCCACTGAGTATGTTCATATGTTGTGTTACATTCTGTAACCACCTGCTATTAGGCTATGCACAGTGCTATATAGGCCTGCATAATTCGATATTTGGATATGTTTTGCTCATGCACAAACATCGGTAGGCCAGTCTGCCATGTTGGTGGCTGTAGGGAGGGATGGGGAATTTGACCCATTTTAGAAGCGTTGTATCTCTCTCACACACACACACACAGAGAGAGAGAGAGAGAGAGAGAGAGAGAGAGAGAGAGAGAGAGAGAGGCAGAGACACAGGGAGAGAGAGTAGTAGCCATCTCTGATACTGAAACAGATACATGATGTAGACCCGGGTTTATCTTACCCGTAGAGCAGACAGGTCGATCTCATCCAGACTCCGGGCAGGGGAATCAGTCGCCATGATTCAAATTAAATATGATAAAATCACCAGAATCAGAAACCATCCAGACAACGAGACCACGGAGTAAATGCCCTTGGCCCCCGCTATAGGCTGCCCTCTTCCACGGGGAAACGAGCCTGCCTACCTCTTTCTCACCGATAAGCGATGGAGAGATTGCGACTGAGAACGAAAGAGAGAGAAATTAAAAAAGAGAAAATATAATAGATCCCCGTTTGTCAGTAGGCTTAGAGGTGACCGACGTTAAAAAAAAGCCTGCTAGAGCAGAGATGCTGGTGTGTGACTATAACGGGACGTGAACATGATCAGCAGCAGCACCGAATCCATGTCTGTTCAACCGACAGAGCGAGAACTCACGGTTTGCTGGCTGCAGATGCTCTTGAGCATTGTCAATCAAAGACACCGCGGGCGGGGCAAACCTGTAAACCACGCCCACTCCAGAGGATTGCTCAAATTGATATATTGAATTATTTGAACTCGGTAGAGACCAAAGGAGTTTCCAGAGGTAGCCGTCCCTGACACCGGGGTGTGGTAGCTGGTTTGTCTAAAGTTTAGTAATGATGTTAGGTAAAGTGGGACTTTTTGTAAAAGGGATTTCTAAATAGAAACATAGCAGTGTATCAAACTACTTGAGTTCAAAAAAGGGCCAATCGACTTTGTTGTACGTACATAACATCCATGTAGACGTCATACACTTGGTCACAACTCTTTCATATTGAAATATTTTAGAAGGTATTATTATAATAAATATATGATGTATGTATTATGAACATAGTGCTGTGTATAGGCACTAATCAGACGTTCAGAATAGAGAAGTTTCATTCAATGCGGCCCATTTAGTCCTTTTTTTGGGGGGTTTATTTGTCCTTTATCCCATTGAGAATAACCATGTGTTTTATAACAGAGAGCTCAAGGCAATAGAATATAGATTATTCCTGAGAATAGAGCAGAGACGTTGTCATTAGAATATAACAGAATGGGTATGTTTCAACAGAACAGAATATAAATGATTCAGTAGAGTAGAAATTATTAAATAGAACAGAGTAGAAATGATTCCTGAGAATAGAACAGAGTAGAAATGTTTCCTAAGAATAGAACATAGTAGACTTGTGTTGTAGTGTCCTGTCACTATAACAGAGAAATACTCAAACTGTTTTGGTCAGAGATCAGGATTATAAGGATTATGCCTTAACAACACAAAATTAGACATGTTAATTGAACATTTATAAAATGTATACAATATAAATTAAACATTTATATAAAAAAATACATAAATTAAGTTATTACATTAAAATGATTACAGACAAATACTCTGGAACTGTCTGTTAAACTGTCATGAATCAAAGTCCCCAAAGGATTACACAGATAAGAAAATCCCAGAATGGAATCCCCTGGAATTGTGGCCGGTTGGAAGATTGGCTAATCTTGTACTCATCCAGACAAGCCTCCACTCATCCAGGTGCGAAATCTACAATCAGGTTTATCTTGTTTTCCCAGAAACTCCTTAGGAACAATTAGTCATTCATACCATTTAATAAAATAAAATAAAATGAAAATGTCACATGCGCCGACTACAACAGGTGGTCTAACACACCTTACAATGAAATGCTTACTTACAAGCCCTTAACCAACAATGCAGTTGAACAATATCCCTAAAAAGTAAGAGATAAGAATAACAAATAATTAAAGAGCAGCAGTAAATAACAGTAGCGGGGCTATATACAGGGGGTACCGGTACAGAGTCAACGTATCACTGTGTCAATGTGCGGGGGGGGGCACCGGTGTTGAGGTAATTGAGGTAATTATGTACATGTAGGTAGAGTTATTAAAGTGGTATCAAAGCCAATGTCAAACTCAGCCAAGCTGATGTCAAAGCCATTACATTGTACAGGTATGGCTATTATCACATCTTGCCTTCCAACAACAACAAGTTTGTGTGTGTGTGTGTGCATGTGTGTGTGTGTGTGTGTGTATGTCTGTTTTCCTGTGAGACAATTTTTGTTTTCTTCATCTATTCTCTTCCATTGAATCACCTGAGCAGGTCACGCCCTGTTTCCCCTAGAGAGCAACGACATAGAAATAGAGAGAAAGAGAGAGAAAGTGGATGAGACAGAGAGAGAGAGGGAGAGAGAGGTCAGTCATAGACTGTGCTCTCTGCTACCGCACGGCAAGCGGTACTGGTGCGCCAAGTGTAGATCAAAAAGGTTCCTAAACAGCTTCTACCCCCAAGCCATAAGTCTGCTGAAAAATTAATCAAATGGCCACCAGGACAACTTACATTGACCCCAACCTACTTGTACAAATTACCTCAACTAACCTGTACCCTCGCACATTGACTCAGTACTGGTACCCCCTGTATATAGCCTCGTTATTGTTATTTTATTGTTTTATTTATTTATTTATTATTTTTGTTTGATATTTTACTTGAGTTTATTGAGAAAAAAAATTCTTAACGCTATTTCTTGAACTGCATTGTTGGTTAAGGGCTTGTAAGTAAGCATTTCACGGTAAGGTCTACACGAGACAGCCTACAGGGAGGAGGTGAGGGCTCAAGGAGTGTGGTGCCAGGAAAATAACCTCTCACTCAACATCAACAAAACATAGGAGCTGATTGTGGACTTCAGGAAACAGCAGAGGGAGCACCCCCATATCCACATAGACGGGACAGCAGTGAAGAAGATGGAAAGCTTCAAGTTCCTCGGCGTACACATCACTGACCAACTGAAATGGTCCACCCACACAGACAGTGTGGTGAAGAAGGCACAACTGCGCCTCTTCAACCTCAGGAGGCTGAAGAAATTTGGCTTGGCACCTAAAACCCTCACAAACTTTTACAGATGCACAATGGAGAGCATCCTGTCGGGCTGTATCACTGCCTCGTACGACAACTGCACTGCCCGCAACAGCAGGGCTCTCCAGAGGGTGGTGCGGTCTGCCCAACGCATCACCGGGGGCAAACTACCTTCCCTCCAGGACTCCTACAGCACACGATGTCACAGGAAGGCCAACAAGATAATTAAGGACAACAACCACCAGAGCCACTCCCTGTTCACCCCGCTATTATCCAGAAGGCAAGGTCAGTGCAGGTGTATCAAAGCTGGGACCGAGAGACTGAAAAACAGCTTCTATCTCAAGGCCATCACTAGCACCTTAGAGGCTGCTGCCCTATATACATAGACTTGAAATCACTGGCCACTTTAATAATGGAACACTATTCACTTTATAATGTGTACATATTTTGCATTACTGCTCTCACCCGGGGCAGCAGCTAGCCTACTGGTTAGAGAGTTGGATAAATAAACGAAAGGTTACAAGATCAAATCCCAGAGATAAAAACCCGAGCTGATGAAGTAAAAATCTGTTGTTGTGCCCCTGAACAAGGCAGTTGACCCAATGTTTCTAAGCCCTCATTGAAAACAATATTTTTTCTCAACTGACTTGCCTAGTTAAATAAAGGTTAAAAAATATCATATGTATATACTGTATTCTGTTGTAGTCTATGCCGCTCAGACATTGTGTGTATTGTTGCGAAATTGTTAGATATTACTTCTTAGATGTTACTGCACTGTTGGAGCAAGAAACACAATTTCGCAACACCCGCAAAAACATATGCTAAACATGTGTATGTGACCAATACTATTGATTTGATCTGTTATATTCGGCATATGTGACAAATAAAATTTGATTTGAGAGGGAGAAAGAGAGAGAGCGAGAGAGAGAGGGGATAGAAGGGGAGAGAGAGGGGAAGAGAGAGAAAGTATCATGACACAAGGCGAGACCCAGTAGGCAGATGGTTGGAGTCTTACAATGTTGATTAATCCAAAAGGAGTAAACAAGAGAATGGTCATGGACAGGCAAAAGGTCAAAACCAGTTCAGAGTCCAGGAGGTACAGAGTGGCAGAAATGCTTGTGGTCAAGACAGGCAGAATGGTCAGGCAGCCAGGTACAGAGTCCAGAACAGGCAAGGGTCAAAACCGGGAAGACTAGAAAAAAGGAGAATAGCGACGGCTGGAGTTCGGGAAAAAACACTGGTTGACTTGGAACATACAAGACGAACTGGCACAGAGAGACAGGAAACACAGGAATAAATACACTGGGGGAAATCAGTGACACCTGGCACCCCAATGGTGGAACAAACTTCCCCACGACGCCAAGACAGCGGAGTCAATCACCACCTTCCGGAGACACCTGAAACTCCACCTCTTTAAGGAATACCTAGGGTAGGATAAAGTAATCCTTCTGCCCCCCCCCCCCCCCCCCCCTTAAAAGATTTAGATGCACTATTGTAAAGTGGCTGTTCCACTGGATGTCATAAGGTGAACGCACCAATTTGTAAGTCGCTCTGGATAAGAGCGTCTGCTAAATGACTTAAATGTAAATGTAAATGTGAGGGCGTGGCGACAATCACAAGGACAGGTGAAACAGATCAGGGCGTGACAGGAAGAGTAAGAGAACACATTACTACCCCAGTTGAAATATTTAATAAGTGATTCTGGGCTAAATTTCCTCTATGTGTGTACTGTAGAATATGCTACTGTACATGATATCTACTCCAATTAATGCCTACTCTTTAATTCAATTGTGAAGATGCAAAGAAGAAGCCATACCACATCTACACACATCTACACACACATACACACATTATTATTCTGTACCTGTGGGTGACATAATATTTCCCCAATACCAACCGTCAGATTACCAAACCATCTACTATGCCTTTAAATCAATACATGTTGAAGCCAAATTAATTTGATTTGAGAATGGACTGTGCCTTGAACCTTTCACTGGCATTGAGTTACTCAAATGAATACAGGTGATACCTCACATATACCATACCAGAGACATAAAGAGTATACAAAATATTAAGGACTACAGCTCTTTCCATGACATAGACTGACCTGGTGAATCCAGGTGAAAGCTATGATCCATTATTGATGTCACTGGTTAAATCCATTTCACTCAGTGTAGATGAAGGAGAGGAGACAGGTTAAAGAAGCATTTTTAAGCCATGACACAATTAAGACAAGGATTGTGTATGTGTGACATTCAAAGGGTAAATGGGCAACACAAAATATTTAAGTGTCTTTGAACGAGGTATGGCAGTAGGTGCCAGGCGCACCGGTTTGTGTCAAGAACTGCACCGCTGCTGGGTTTTTCACCCATCAGTTTCCTGTGTGTATCAAGAATGGCCCACTACTCAAAGAACATCCAGCCAACTTGACGCGACTGTGGCAAGCATTGGAGTCAACATGGGCCAGCATCCTTCTGGAATGCTTTCGACACCTTGTAGTCCTTGCCCTGACTAACTGAGGCTGTTCTGAGTCCAGTCTCAACTCAATATTAGGAAGGTGTTCATAATGTTTTTTAATGTACATAGCTGATACATGGAAGTGGAGGGCGCCCTCATGTGGTAAAAGGGCTTCACAATTCGCAATTCGAGTTTTGTTGAAGGGGAGGTGCCTTTGACAGGAACTTTCAAAAAAGTCAGCAGCATTCGGTCCAGCGGGTGAAGACCCCAATGGTTTTCTAGTCCATCACCTTATCCACTCTGCCACGCAACTACTGTGCTAATGATATGCCTGTCCTCCATCTAGACTACAGTAGTATTAACTTTTGGCTAATTGAATTATTTGAATAACTTTTCATTTAGACTATGATAAAATATTTAATTTATACTATATTAATGTGTTTAATTCATTTAATTAACCGTTATTTATTTATTTTTTTAGGTATTTGCCATACTATCAAGTGTAATATGAAGTTCACTACATTACATTGATCGATTTAGCGAACTATTTGATCAACATGTGATGTATTACACCAAAGCAGCATAATTTGTAATGACTTCCCTGTGACAGATGAGCGCTAAATATTGTTAGAAGTTAGATTTGAACCCAAACCTCCAGGGGAGACTACAACCTTAACAAGGCACCTTTTACCGCTCGGCCATCCTGACTCCGTATGAACAACATAAGGTCTAAATCTGTAAGGACTACATGAGGCCTAAACTTCTATATTCTGACTTCCCTGACCACCAAATGTTTCTATTATAACATACTACATTTTTCATTGTAATGACTTGCTGTAGAAAGTGTATCGGTACAAGTAGATATAGGAATATTATATTATTTATTTTTCTTCACTCAGAAGAACAAAAGAAAGAAAGAAAGATAAAGCCGAGGGTGCAGATACATGGTCTCACCACTAAGGGTCACTAAAGGAACATGGGAACTGATATTCATATCATGTACATAATATGTATTTTAGCTGTATTTCCATGTTTGTGAACAGGGCTGAACATTATTAAAGAATTAATTCATCACCTGTTCTGTCATCCAATCAGAATCAAGGCCATAGAGAGAAAAAGGAAGGTAATGACACTCAGTGGTTGACCTACAGGGTGGTCTAGAGATTCAAATCAAATCAAACCTTATTTGTCACGTGAGCCGAATACAACAAGTGTAGACCTTACCGTGAAATGCTTACTTACAAGCCCTTAACCAACAGTGCAGTTCAAGAAGAGTTAAGAAAATATTTACCAAATAAACTAAAGTAAAATAAAAAATTATAAAAAGTAACACAATAACATAACAATAACGAGGCAATATACAGGGGTACCGGTACCGAGTCAGTTCTTCAGTGTCACTGAAGCTTTCGCTGACATGTTTCCCTCCTGGTTCCCTTCCTCTCATGTGTCCTCCTATAATATCCTGGCAAGATGCCAAAGTGTGTATGTCACACACAACAACCCTCCATTTTTCCTGTCACACACAACAACCCTCCATTTCCCCTTTCACACACAACAACCCTCCATTTCCCCTGTCACACCCAACAACCCTCCATTTCCCCTGTCACACACAACAACCCTCCATTTCCCCTGTCACACAACAATCCTCCATTTCCCCTGTCACACACAACAACCCTCCATTTCCCCTGTTACACACAACAACCCTCCATCTCCCCTGTTACACACAACAACCCTCCATTTCCCCTGTTACACACGACAAGCCTCCATTTCCCCTGTTACACACGACAAGCCTCCATTTCCCCTGTCACACACAACAACCCTCCATTTCCCCTGTCACACACAACAAGCCTCCATTTCCCCTGTCACACACAACAACCCTCCATTTCCCCTGTCACACACAACAACCCTCCATTTCCTGTCACACACAACAACCCTCCATTTCCCCTGTCACACACAACCCTCCATTTCCCCTGTCACACACAACAACCCTCCATTTCCCCTGTCACACACAACAACCCTCCATTTCCCCTGTTACACACAACAACCCTCCATTTCCCCTGTCACACACAACAACCCTCCATTTCCCCTGTCACACACACAACCCTCCATTTCCCCTGTCACACACAACAAGCCTCCATTTCCCCTGTCACACACAAGCCTCCATTTCCCCTGTCACACCCAAGAACCCTCCATTTCCCCTGTTACACACAACAACCCTCCATTTCCCCTGTCACACACAACAACCCTCCATTTCCCCTGTTACACACAACAACCCTCCATTTCCCCTGTTACACACAACAACCCTCCATTTCCCCTGTCACACACAACAACCCTCCATTTCCCCTGTTACACACAACAACCCTCCATTTCCCCTGTCACACCCAACAACCCTCCATTTCCCCTGTCACACACAACAACCCTCCATTTCCCCTGTCACAAGGGGAGTTATGGCTGATTTGAAATTAAATAATTAACCCTGTTAGGTCAACCCTGTCACTTTAATTGTCACCACTGTAGAATTGAAAAAATGTAAATTGATCATGTGCTATTTATGATAGAATGTTAAAATACACTACCCCAAAGACACTTTTATAATTATTTCACAGTGGGTGGAAATCAGAAATGCAAAAAAAGATTTTCTTTGATTCATTCATTGAATTCATTTAAACATTCATATACAAATAAAGTATTTTAAAAATCATTTTCATTATACCCCATGCAGCCGGAATTGTTTGACCAGAGATTCAGCAGTAAATCCATCGGAACCTTTCAGGTCGTTATGCACACCACCCGTAATGTTTGCACCGCAGTGATGAGCGTGGGATATGGCTTGAAAATGTAATTAGGAGTACAGTGACCTCTTCCATTCCTGGATTGAGTTTTCGGCCCATATCTCATGCTCGTCACTGCGGTGGAAACATTATGGGTGGTGTTCATTTTGACCTGAAAGATTTAGATGTTTTAACTGCTGATACTCAGGTCAAAACAATTCTGGCTATCCCCCATGTTGCTCCACCTCTGCTTCCTCTCCTTGTGCTATGACTTTGTTGTTGTGGAGAGATTTGCGTGCCTCTAAGACCCTGAAAGCTAGGCCGGGGGGAGCTTAGGCTCCTGGCAGGTTTTACCATACCAGATTTGTTTCAGATGAGGGGCCTGACGAACAGCACACAGCACAATGGCACAATAAACAATGGCGAACACCTTATTGAACACCTTTTGCATGAATAGGGCTGTTGACCATATTACAGCCTAGTGGTTAGAGCGTTGGGATCGAATCCCTGAGCTGACAAGGTAAAAATCTGTCATTTTGCCCCTGAGCAAGGCAGTTAACCTACTGTTCCCCGGGGTTGGTTTAAATACAGTAGACACATTTCTGCCGAATGCATTCAGTTGTACAACTGACTAGGTATCCCACTTTCCCAGTCATGAGTCATGATTGCAGTACAATTCCACATGACCATTGAGTCATGGTAATCTCCTCTTATGCACTCAAGACCTGCGTTGGTACTGTAGTATCCAACCCGCTTATGGCCTGGTACTCAGGGCTCTAATGTCCTTCTAACAACTCTGACATCAATGCATTTGAAAACCACATCAAAGATATCATCAAAACAGTACTGTGCTTTTACAACTCACCTCACTGTGATTGATCAATTTGAAGAATTAGTTCAACAACAGGTTGAAACTGAGTGGAAAACATTGTCGTTGTGCATGTTATTTCAAAGCCTAACAACGAAATGGACAGCACTTTCTACGGTGATGGTTAATTCAAACATCCACACACATAATGCAAACTATACATACATATAGGCCTATACATGAGCCCAAGCTTGAAAAAAACCCACAATTCAAATAATGATTGTGTCATTCCTTATACAATACATAGCCTACCGCATATTAAGCACTGCAGAAATACATTTAAAAAAATAATTTCAGATGTCTTTAATTGGTCTAGCCTTTAATAAAAAAAAAATAAAAAAAATTGTAATCACCTTTGAGTGTGGACTGTATTATTATGCATGCTGGATGGACTGGTTACTGTCAGGCATACATAGGGAGTCAAGAAGCAGGTGCAGAAGGAGAGTTTAATAACAATAATGAAAGGCAAATTAACAAAACAGGAGATGCATAATGAACATGAAAGCAAACCAATACTGCCTGATAACTGAGGCTACTGAGGGCAAAATGAAGGGACAGTAATCAAGTTGATGATGAAGTCCAGGTGTGCGTAATAATGGGGAGCAGGTGTGCTTAATGATGGTTGCCAGGACTGGTGGTTAGTAGACTGGCGACATCGAGCACTGGAGAGGGGGAGCTGGGTAGGTGTGACACTTACCTTATGCTACACTCCAGTGACGACTCTTTGGTTTTAGAAGTGGGGGAGACATAACCTGGCGGGGGGTCTGAGGGTCCTCCCCCAGAATTTCTTTGGGCATCTAAAGCTAATTTCCTAAATTTTTACACAATCCACTATGGCGTCTCTACTTAGAACAAAAAGTAAGCAAAAATACCCACAGTCAAGCTAGGTAAGAGATCATTATTAAATATGTTTAAGTGATTAATAAGACTGACCTAAATCAAAGGTAATTCAATAATACATATTGTGTTGCACCTTTAACCAATGGCCTAACAAATAAACAGCTCTTGAAAAAATACAAAGACTTTTGACTGTCTATATCAAATTTCAGCCAGACCAACCAGCTAGCCCGAGCCGCCTGCACGCCTGATCCCCACCAGTCTAGTCAATACCTCAACTTTCTCAAAAACACCATTTCCTTCCCAGTTCACAGCTTCATTTTTTTTCAGTCCCAAAGGGAAAGGTTTGGAAACAAAATACTAAATGAAAAAACACATATACCTCAAATATACATAAACACACAGAAACAGCAAATCCTCCATATAATTAATATCATAGGTCTAAAAGTACTGTAGATCTCTTTTTACTTGCACACAATATAGCTGGGTCCACCCGTCCTTTCCCTAGGGGTCCACCACCCTGCAGCGCCCCAACCCAACACACCCCACTCAGCTTTAGGATCTTAGTGAAACATATATTATTGGTTTTGGGTGTGTTAGGCCAAGGCCAGAGTGACAACCCACAGGACGGCAGACCCTCGGGGCCAGGACTGAGATGTTCAACAGCTATTGATTGCCTGAATAGGTATCTCCCCTGACGTGGGCATGTTTTCAATACAGACTCCTTTACTCGTACTGAATTCCATATAAGGCATCCAGACCTTATGAAAGTTGCCCAGTATACCCTTAATCTGGTAATAAATCAATCTACCAGGTCTTCCTCACATTTTTGTGTCATCAGGAAAAGCCTCTATCAACCATTGATACAGTTTGGAAATCAACGAAGGAGGTTTGTCAAACTGCCTTAAAATAAAAGTTGTCTGGTCCAGTGTTTGCTGCAACTGAGAAAATTAAGTATTGTATCTGCAAAAATTCACCTCTCCTCCATCACAGACTGGTCTTCCCTGGCTGTCTGACCTTGCTGAGACCCCTGTCAACATCTAATCCTCCTAAAATGCGGCAAGACAAAGAATTACCTTGGTGTATATTTATACATTATATCATCCAAGAATAGAATCAATGGTTAATTAATTGAAATTATCATTATTCCCAGATCCCAGACTGTAGCTTAAACTTAAACTGCTGTCCTGTACCTACTGTAGGTCTACCCATCAATTCAAGATGGAACTTTGTATCGTTCACTGATATTGTTAATATACTGCTAAATTCACTGTAGACTGGTCTTCCCTGGCTGTCTGACCCTGCTGGGACTCCTGTCACCATCTGATCCTGCATTTACTAGGCCTACTGGTGACATACGTAATAGGGATCTGATAAAATATAAACAAAGGGCAAATGATACATTCCACAGTTTCTGTGTTGTAGTTTGTATTTGAGTGTGTGTGTTTCAGGAGATGGCTTCCTGTATTCTCCCCAAGCAGCTGATTGGTCGACTCCATGGCTAATTGGAGCTGACCACGCCCCCTTGTCAAGACGCAGCTGTCTCCAATTACCCATTTCTTCTGAAGCTATATAAACCAGTGTTCTGTTGTCAGAGGAGAGAATGCAGAAAGATTGATTGTGATAGAGAGAGAATTCAATTGCTGAGAGCGGTGTTGGTTGTTTTTCAGGGAGCTGAGGGTTATAGAGTGTTGATTGTTTCTCAGAAAGCGATTTGGTATGTACTATGTTAGTTGTTACTGAGGGAGCTGATTGGTTATGTCTGTTATGTGTTATAGAATGCACTGTTTTGATTATTAAAATGGTTTGTTATTCTGTTTCATTTGTTCCCAGGGGGGAAGGGGAAGGCACCTAGGGAGTGCTTAGGCAAGAGGCCCGCGGGCATACATATACCCGTAGTATATTCACTGTCTAGGCACACTAGGTAAGACCTGGGCGGACCACCCCCTGTATTTTGGTAGTAGTGGGTAGGCAGGTTAGATAGGAGAGGGGGGCTTTGACATTTACTTTCTTTGCTTTGGTTCCGTCCAGCCCCTTTTCCCCATATTACCGTGTGACGGAATAAATTCCTTGTAAACGGTACCACTCTCCTTTTGTCATCCTTACTCGCACCTACAGTCCCATACCTCTTTCACTTCACGGGGAGTTGAGTTGTAGCAGGGTGTTGCGTTCCCTCTTCATAGAGGCGTGCATAACAGCAAACAACTCACACAATTAAACAATGAATGTGCAAGAATTGTCAGGAGACAACTGAGCGCATTCTGGGGAGCTGATGAAGTACATGCATTCTGGAAAGACATTTACAACGGGAACTGTACTTCCTCAGAGGTAGGGAGGCGAGCAGGCCAGAGGTGGATGAACGCAGTGCCCTTGTTTGGGTGTAGGGCCTGATCAGAGCCTGAAGGTACGGAGGTGCCGTTCCCCTCACAGCTCCGTAGGCAAGCACCATGGTCTTGTAGCGGATGCGAGCTTCAACTGGAAGCCAGTGGAGAGAGCGGAGGAGCGGGGTGACGTGAGAGAACTTGGGAAGGTTGAACACCAGACGGGCTGCGGCGTTCTGGATGAGTTGTAGGGGTTTAATGGCACAGGCAGGGAGCCCAGCCAACAGCGAGTTGCAGTAATCCAGACGGGAGATGACAAGTGCCTGGATTAGGACCTGCGCCGCTTCCTGTGTGAGGCAGGGTCGTACTCTGCGGATGTTGTAGAGCATGAACCTACAGGAACGGGTCACCGCCTTGATGTTAGTTGAGAACGACAGGGTGTTGTCCAGGATCACGCCAAGGTTCTTAGCACTCTGGGAGGAGGACACAATGGAGTTGTCAACCGTGATGGCGAGATCATGGAACGGGCAGTCCTTCCCCGGGAGGAAGAGCAGCTCCGTCTTGCCGAGGTTCAGCTTGAGGTGGTGATCCGTCATCCACACTGATATGTCTGCCAGACATGCAGAGATGCGATTCGCCACCTGGTTATCAGAAGGGGGAAAGGAGAAGATTAATTGTGTGTCGTCTGCATAGCAATGATAGGAGGATATGACAGAGCCAAGTGACTTGGTATGACAGTAATCAATACTTTGGTTTTGTTTCCCTGGCAAAAGGGCCGGCGTTATGGGTGGGCCTCCTTGACGCTCTGTCTCAGTATGTGGAGACCATGTATCTGATGCTGTCCGGACAAAAATAATATGGCATGTCATATTGTTTCTGTCCAGACAGCAAGAGACACGCCATATCTCCTCCAGACACCCCTCCCCTTCTTCTGGTTGTAATATTTTCAATTATACTCAAGATACATTATCTTCACACATATTTTAGATGCTTTTCACCGACAGCCACAAATCAATCAGCTAGACATATTCCCACGCTCGCTGCCCAAATTGCGGCCTTTCCAAATAGGCCTACGCACTTGGGATTTGAAACAATCCACAGCAAAAAATTTTTAAAGTAGCTAGTGATACTCTGTCCTTTAGGCAGGCTACAATCTTAGGTCTGCATATTATGCCCATGGAAACACAGTGGGTTAATTCTGGACAGATTTTGGTGAGAGTGAGCCCTCTCACTTAAAAAAACAAAACAATCTCACCGGAGAAAGCATCCGAGAGAGCATACTGTGTCTTACTACACAGTATGTAGCCCATGAATCTGATGCTGTCTGGACAGAAACAATATGACATGCCATATTATTTTTGTCCGGACAGCATCAGATACATGGTCTCCACATACTGAGACAGAGCGTCAAGGAGGCCCACCCATAACGCCGGCCCTTTTGCCAGGGAAACAAAACCAAAGTATTGATTACTGTCATACCTTGTCCATAAACTGTTTACAGTTATTGACCTCAGGTGGCTGCCTTGCCCTTGCCCCTAGTCTGCCTCATGTACTTCCTATCTCCATGGGTACACGTTCCAGAATACAATAGCACTATATATTGCTTAAACCTGTTCTGCCCGTTCATGTACTTAAAGATTAGAATGTTCCAATGTAGTTAGCCAAAAAGACGACAAGATACTTCAGACAGTTATCATCCAGGATTACTATCTAACAGATATGTCACATTTCTGGTTCGTCCATAACTTGTTTCCTGCTTGTAGGAGGGTGTGTTTTCAGGAATACTTTTCTCTAACTTTAAGTCACATGATTTCATGGAAAACTTTTCTTAAGTGAGGGTGTGTAATTCAAGTCAAGGTATCCTTGGATGATTGTTAACAAGAGGCACACCCAGAATTGTTGAAATAACTATGCTTTGAATAAATCTGAACATACCAGTTCACGCCCTAAAAGATGACGAGGTTCAAAGGTTGTCCATGAAGAGGTAGGCCTATTAGTATTCTGTGCACAGCAGTTCTGACGTACAATTGCAAACAGCAGTAACTATAGTGCATTCGGAAAGTATTCAGACCCCACAACTTTTTCCACATTTTGTTACGTTACAGCCTTATTCTAAAATGTATTAAATTGTTTTTTTCCTCATCAATCTACACACAATACCCCATAATGACAATGGAAAAACAGGTTTTTAGAATGTTTTGCAAATTTGTATAAAAAAAAAAAACTGAAATATTGCATTTACATAGGTATTCAAACTCTTTACTCAGTACTTTGTTGAAGCACCTTTGACATTGATTACAGCCTCGAGTCTTCTTTGGTATGACGCTACAAGCTTGGCACACCTGTTATTGGGGAGTTTCTCCCATTCTTCTCTGCAGTTCCTCTCAAGCTCTGTCAGGATGGGTGCGTCGCTGCACAGCTATTTTCAGGTCTTTCCAGAGATGTTTGATCAGGTTCAAGTCCGGGCTCTGACTGGGCCACTCAAGGACATTCAGAGGCTTCGCCTGAAGCAACTCCTGCGTTGTCTCGGCTGTGTGCTTAGGGTCGTTGTTCTGTTGGAAGGTGAACCTTTGCCCCAGTCTGAGGTCCTGAGCGCTCTGGAGCAGGTTTTCATCAAGGATCTCTCTGTACTTTGCCCTGTTCATCTTTCCCTTGACCCTTCCTAGTGTCCCAGTCCCTGCCGCTGAAAAACATCCCCACAGCATGGTGCCATCGTAAGGATGGTGCCAGGCTTTGATGGGGTCAAATTGGGGTCATGATAGGGGCTGCACAAAATGTTTGATGTATTATAATAATTGATTATAATATGTTGTATTAATAGAAGGGGAAGGGTTATAATACCCCTCACCCTCTACATTTATAGTGTCCTAGACTACAGATTAACAATATATATATTCATTATAAGCTTTTAAATTGTTCCACAGTCTTTTCTAAGTCTCTGCCTCGTATAAAGAAACGGTCTGAGAAATGTGTGAATTATTGCATGGGGTCTGTGAGACAGCACTTCAAAGATAAACACAGAACCTTGCAGGGGAGTAAAAGAGATAAGAGACTAGTCAGACATACCTCTATAAATCATCTTGGGGGAGTGGACATTTACTGCTCAGCCTTAGAAAACACTGGAACTATTGTATCTCTCTTGCAAGTTTTATAGCTGTGTATGCATGGGCTTGTCTGATGAGTAGAAGGTAATGACTTATGCAGTGACATCACTAGGGCTGGACTTCGTGCTTAATAAAATATCTTGGGCCTTTTCCTATGGGGCAGAACTCAGGAGAAACATCGGTTGTATGTGTGATGTTTGATCTTTGACTTCTGTCTACAGCTTTATTTTGATTAAAATTGTTATGATTTATAAGTGCACATTTTGAGTGTTCCTTATTTGTTAAGTATAAAAATGGAGCACAGAAAAAATGGAACCAACACTTTCTCTACAAGTGACACTTGGCATTCAGGCCAAAGAGTTCAATCTTGTTTCTCATGGTCTGAGAGTCCTTTAGGTGCCTTTTGGCAAACTCCGAGCGGGCTGTCATGTTCCTTTTTACTGAGGATTGGCTTCCGTCTGGCCACTCTACCATAAAGGCCTGATTGGTGGAGTGCTGCAAAGATGGTTGTGCTTTTGGAAAGTTCTCCCATCTCCACAGAGGAACTCTGGAGCTATGTCAAAGTCACCATCGGGTTCCTTGTCACCTCGCTGACCAAGGCCCTTCACCCCCGATTGCTCAGTTTGGCCGGGCGGCCATCTCTAGGAATGGTCTTGGTGGTTCCAAACTTCTTCCATTTAAGAATGATGGAGGCCACTGTGTTCTTGGGGACCTTCAATGCTGCAGAACTTTTTTGGTACCCTTCCCCAGATCTGTGCCTTGACATAATCCTGTCTCGGAGCTCTACGGACAATTCCTTCGGCCTCATGGCTTGTTTTTTTCTCTGACATGCACTGTCATCTGTGGGACCGTATATAGACATGTGTGTGCCTTTCCAAATCATGCCCAATCAATTGAATATACCACAGGTGGACTCAAGGATGATCAATGGAAACAGAATGCACCAGAGCTCAATTTTGAAAATGTGAATGTGTCTGAATACTTTCTGAATGCACTGTATGTACAGTACCGGTCAAAAGTTTGGACACACCTACTCATTACAGGGTTTTTCTTTATTTTAGTAGTTACTACATTGTAGAATAATAGTGAAGACATAAAAACTATGAAATAACAAATTTGGAATCATGTAGTAACCAAAAAAGCATTAATACGGGGGCGCTGTTTCCACTTTGTAAAAAATCGTTCCCAAATTAAACTGCCTCGTACTCAATTCTTGCTCGTACAATATGCATATTATTATTACTATTGGATAGAAAACACTCTCTAGTTTCTAAAACCGTTTGAATTATATCTGTGAGTAAAACAGAACTCATTTTGCAGCAAACTTCCTGTCAGGAATTGAGAAATCTGAAATCGAGGGCTCTGTTCCAGGGTCTGCTTATTAATTTGCATGCAATCTATGGGTCTACATGCGCTGCATACGCCTTCCACTAGATTTCAGTAGGCAGTGAGAGTTGGAATGGGGTGTACAGCTCTATCTGAGGCCGAACAAGACCTGTTGGAATGACGCGTTCACTCTTTCCTTCATTCGTCATGGCGCGAAGGGGACCCTGGATTGCGTTCTGAAAAGTTTTCGTTATAGGCGTTAGATATATCCGGCTCTGATTTTATTTGATATAAGTGTTAAAAACATCATCAACTAGTTATATTAAACCGACTTATATCAGTTTATATCAGTTTATTCCGATTTTCGGTATTTTCTTTGTTATGCGTTCTGCTGAGTTGGACACTTCTGTGATGCATGGCTAGCGTTGGCTAGCGCTCTACAGATAAAGAGGGCATTCTACAACCAAACAACGATTATTCTGGACAAAGGACCCCTTGTACAACATTCTGATGGAAGATCATCGAAAGTAGGAACCATTTATGATGTTAATTCGTATTTCTGTCGAAAATGTTTAGACTAATATTGCGCCATTATTTTCGGCGCTGTCTCGCTATAACGTAAGCTGTATGTCGTACTAAGGTTATTTTTAAAAATCTAACACAGCGGTTGCATTAAGTACTAGTGTATCTTTCATTTGCTGTCCAACCTGTATTTTTTAGTCAAGTTTATGATTAGTTATTCGGTCAGATTATGTGAGTGTCAGAAATATATCCGGATATTTTTTGTGCAGTTTGGCTAGTATTCACATTGTTCAACAACGAATTGTACCGCTAAATATGCACATTTTCGAACAAACCATATATGTATCGTGTAAGATGATGTTATAGGACTGTCATCTGATGGAGTTTGAGAAGGTTAGTGAAAAAATATCGGAATGCCATCAACTTCGATGTCGGCTCTTCCTATCATTGTGAAGCAGAATTCACCAAGCGTTGGAATGTTCACCCACTAATAGGGAACGTGAGCTGGGTTTAGACCGTCGTGAGACAGGTTAGTTTTTTTTTTTTTTTTACCCTATATCTTTTGCTGGTTTATTCGCTATCGCTAACGTGCCTTGAATCAATGCTGTTGTGTGGTTGGCTATTGTAGTAAGCTAATATAATGCTATATTGTGTTTTCGCTGTAAAACACTTAAAACATCTGAAATATTGGCTGGATTCACAAGATGTTTGTCTTTCATTTGCTGTACACCGTGTATTTTTCATAAATGTTTTATGATGAGTATTTAGGTATTTCACGTTGGTTTCTGTAGTTCTTCTAGCTGCTTTGGTGAGACTTGTGATGGTGGCTGCAATGTAAAACTATGATTTTATACCTGAAATATGCACATTTTTCGAACAAAACATATGCTATACAATAAATCTGTTATAAGACTGTCATCTGATGAAGTTGTTTCTTGGTTAGTGACTATTTATATCTATATTTGGTCGAATTTGTGATAGCTACCTATGCAGTAAAAAAATTGTGAAAAAAAAAGTTGGGTCTTTTGCTATCGTGGTTAGCTAATAGAAATACATATTGTGTTTTCGCTGTAAAACATATTAAAAATCGGAAATGATGGCTGGATTCACAAGATGTGTATCTTACATCTGGTGTCTTGGACTTGTGATTTCATGATATTTAGATGCAAGTATTTACTTGTGGCGCTATGCTAGGCTATGCTAGTCAGTTTTTTTACTGATGAGGGTGCTCCCGGATCCGGGATTGGGACCAACTAGAAGTTAAACAAATAAAAATATATTTAATATTTGAGATTGTTCAAATTAGCCACCGTTTGCCTTGATGACAGCTTTGCACACTCTTGGCAGTCTCTCAACCAGCTTCATGAGGTAATCACCTGGAATCCATTTCAGTTTTAATACTTGGCTGCAAATCCTTTGCAGTCAATGACTGCCTGAAGTCTGGAACCCATAGACATCACCAGATGCTGGGTTTCTTCCCTGGTGATGCTCTGTCAGGCCTTTATTGCAGCTGTCTTCAGTTCCTGCTTGTTCTTAGGGCGTTTTGTTTTCAGTTTTGCCTTCAGCAAGTAAAATGCTTGCTCAATTGGATTCAGGTCAGGTGATTGCCTTGGCCATTGCAGAACATTCCCCTTCTTTGTCTTAAGAAAGTATTGGGTTGCTTTCGCAATATGCTTCGGGTCGTTGTCCATCTGCACTGTGAAGCACCGTCCAATGAGTTTTGAAGCATTTGGCTGAATCTGAGCAGATAATCTAGCCCTAAACCCTTCAGAATTCATCCTGCTGCTTTTCTCAGCAGTCACATCATCAATAAATACAAGGGAATCAGTTCCAATGGTAGCCATACAAGCCCACGCAATAACTCTACCTCCACCATGCTTCACAGATGAGGTGGTATGCTTCGGATTATGAGCAGTTCCTTCCCTTCTCCATACTCTTCTCTTCGCATCATTCTGGTACAAGTTGATCTTTGTCTCATCTGTCCATAATATGTTGTTCCAGAACTATACAGGCTTTTTTAGATTTAATCTGGTCTTCCTGTTTTTGAGGCTTACCAATGGTTTACATCTTGTGGTAAACACTCTGGTGAAGTCTTCTCTTGAATGTTGACTTTGACACAGATACATCTAGGGTGTTCTTGATCTGGCCAACTGTTGTGAAGGTGTTTTTCTTCACCAGGGAAAAAATCATTCTGTCATCCACCACAGTTGTTTTCCGTGGTCTTCCGGGCCTTTTGGTGTTCCTGAGCTTACCAGTGTGTGTTTTAAGAATGTATGAAATAGTTGATTTGGTCACACCTAATGTATTTGCTATCTCTCCGATGGGTTTGTTTTGATTTCTCAGCCTAATGATGGCTTGCTTCACTGGCAGTAACGGCTCTTTGGACTTCATATTGAGGGTTAACAGCAAATGCAAATGCCACACTTGAAATCAATTGTAGACCTTTTATCTGCTTACTTGTAAATTAACTAATGAGGGGATAACACACACCTGGCCATGGAACAGCTGAGCAGCTGAACCCTTAAAAAGGGGGGACCACATATAAAAAGTGTTGTAATTACTACACCGTTCCCTGCAATTTGAATGTAAATACCCTCAAAATAAAGCTGAAAGTATGCACTTTCAACTCATATTTATTATTTCTATTCATTATTTGATATTTATGGGCCTGACTGTAAATGCTTCACATAGTTCAAGTAACAGACACATCTCAACATCAACTGTTCAGAGTAGACTGTGTGAATCAGGCCTTCATGGTCGAATTGCTGCAAAGAAACTACTACTAAAGGACACCAAATAGTAGAAGAGACTTGCTTGGGCCAAGAAACATTAGACTGGTGAAAATCTGTCCTTTGGTATGATGAGTCCAAATAGGAGATTTCTGGTTCCAACCGCCGTGTCTTTGTGAGACGCAGAGTAGGTGAACGGATTATCTCCACATATGTAGTTCCCAGCCTGAATCATGGAGGAGGAGGTGTGGTGGTATGGAGGTGCCTTGCTGTTGAAACTGTCTGTGATTTATTTAGAATTCAAGGCACACTTAACCAGCATGGCTACCACAGCATTCTGCAGCGATACGCCATCCCATCTAGATTGGGCTTAGTGGGACTATCATTGGTTTTTCAAAGGGACAGGACCCAACACACCTCCAGGCTGTGTAAGAGCTATTTTACCAAGAAGGAGAGTGATGGAGTGCTGCATCAGATGACGCGGCATCCACAATCCCCTGACCTTAACCAAATTGAGATGGTTTGGGATGAGTCGTACCGTAGAGTGAAGGAAAAGCAGCCAACAAGTGCTCTGCATATGTGGGAACTCCTTCAAGACTGTTGGAAAAGCATTCCAGGCAAAGGGCAAAGGGTGGCTATTTGAAGAATCTCAAATATAATATATATTTTGATTTGTTTAACACTTTTGTGGTTTGTACATAATTCCATGTGTTATTTCATAGTGTTGATGTCTTCACTATTATTCTAGAGTGTAGAAAATAGTAAAAATGAAGAAAAACCTTTGAATGAGTAGGTGTTCTAAATCTTTTGACCGGTAGTGTGTATATATATATATATATATATATATATATATATATATATATATATATATATATATATATATATATCAAATTTCAAATCAAATGTATTTATATAGCCCTTCTTACATCAGCTGATATCTCAAAGTGCTGTACATAAACCCAGCCTAAAACTACAAACAGCAAGCAATGCAGGTGTAGAAGCACCTATATATATTTTACACATATTTAAACCCTTTTTTTGTTGCCTCAAAAAGTTACTAAGTTTGTATGGGTTATATTCAGACACTTATCGTGTTCGTGATAGTCTCCCCTTTCCATATTAGTTTGCAGCTTGAAAGGTTTGGATGCTACAGACAGAAGTTGGCACATCAGCATGACCAGCTTCAGACGAGTCCCGTGACACTTGTAAGGGTTGTAGAGGAAACACCATCGCACCAGTGCGTCAATCGACTCCAGGGGGTTAATTGGAGGTGTACAAAATTAATCATTTAATAAAACTATAAATGAATGTATTACATTGAAATACCTTCTGCATTATGGCTGGCAGGCCTTTAACTCCTTGCCAGTGACAAGGGGATACTGTGTCTGTCACCTCAAGGAGAACAACCCCCCATATCTCAGACAGCAGTTGTTGTGGCTGAGTGGTTAAGGAGACGGGCTAGAACTCCTTAGAGATCAACCAGTGCAAGTTTGAATACTGCTGATAATGGTGTTTTGTTTTTTCAGCTCCAGGGATGATCAATGCCCTCTGCAGATGCTGTCGACCCCCGCTACCCCCCCACCACCTCCATCATTATTGTTTTCACTATAGGCCTGTTACAGAGAAAAACTCTGTAGTATTACACAGATAGCACAAATACCAGAGCTTGGCTGACCTTCTATTCATTCAGACAAGCCTCCACTCATCTAGGTGAGAAATCTACAATCAGGTTTATCTTGTTTTCCCAGAAACTTCTTAGGAACTATTAGTCATTCATGCAGTTGAATTAAAGTGGCATCATAGCCAGTGCCAAACTCAGCTAAGCTAATGCCAAAGACAAGACGTTGAGAAGGGGAGAGAGTGGGAGAGAAGGGGGAGGAGAGAGGGGGAGAGAAGGGGGAGGAGAGAGGGGGAGAGAAGGGGGAGAGAGAGTGGGAGGAGAGAGGGGAGAGAAGGGGGAGACAGCTGGAGAGAAGGGGAGGCAAAAAATCCTCAATAAATCAAATCAATTTGATTTCCCAGAGTAAAACTACATGCACTTGTATGACTCTTTGATGACAATATAGCGAGTTCATTCAAAATTCCAGAAACAAGCATAAAAAACTCACCAGCTAAATCAATTAATGTAATAAATCAAAAATCACAAAAGCAATTACGATAAGCAAACAAATCATTGATATGATACATTTGTCTAGCTCCCCGGAACTCATCATGAGGGGTTGCAGTGGCTTGTGTGTCTGCATGCCCAAACCGATACCCCCCCCCCCCCCCGCCCCCCACATCGTGACAGCGAAGAGAAAACAAAAGTTGGAATGTTCATTTCTTGCTATTATACACATTTTGCCATGCAGCGGAGAGATAATTTTGCTATTTTATAACTGATTTCATGCAATTCTACTTATTTTACCATGGGGCAGAGAAATAAATTAGCAGTTTTACACATCATTTTCTGTAATTCTACACATTTTGTCATAGGTTGGAGGCAAGCAAATGTTTTGCAGTTTTTTAATATGATAACTGATAATCAATGTGCCCCACCCCAGTCAGTAATTTGACCATGCTTACTACAAATTTAGATTGCTGGCCGCTAGATTAATTTACCAATCTAAAAAATGTTTTGCTGACATGGGCTTATTGAGTGACTGCTGATGCACAACCAATTTTCGAAATTGTATTATATTATTCTAACTCTCAACATTAAGACCACGACTGAGTTCCTAATATGTATATTTTTTTAATTGGTCCGTGGGCCTACAAAAGTTGCCCATCCCCGCCCTAGGCTTTCTAAACCACAAATGCATTCTCACCTCAGGCTTGAGAAAGTAGAGATGGAAATGGTCCCCAACCCACTCAAGTTAGTTCAAATAGTAACAGGTGCAGGCTATTGATTTTCCCCTAAAGGCCCAAAGGCCTTGTCTTTCAAACCTAATAAACCTTGTCCTAATTATCCTCAAAACAGACTAACTTGAACCATTTCACTATATTACTTCAGTCACATATTAACATTCACATCTAACATTTCATTATTAATTTAATCAATTTCAGTACCAATTCATTTCTTGTTATTTTTCTCCTCTTTTAAAATCAATATCCAATGTTCATATCAATGTTGATTGTCCTCCATATTGTTAGTGTGAGTAAAACTTCTTCATGTGTGTGTGAGTGGATACAGATCTTCCAGCAAGTGCTCTCTACAAATAGAACGTCCCAGAAAACTAAAGCTCACCATGCAGCCACGCCCAGTTTGATCACCTAATAAATACCCAACACCAGTCCTTTTCAGCTAGGTGGAGTAAAATGGAGGTAAGATTAGTACTTTTAGCATTTTTTACTAATGTTTTCTAAACAGGTAAAGTAAATTACGTTAACCTACATGTACAGTATATGTTAATTACAGTAGTCTGTTAATCAAAATATTATGATCATCCTTTACTGTTGTCTGGCCCATTAGAAATAGTGTTAAAGATACTGCTTGTGTTTTTCATTATATGACCGTATGGGAAGATGAAAAAAACATGTGACTTTCTCTTCATGTTAGTTTAATGTGAAAACAAGGTTAATCTAAATCTGTTCTTTATTCCCCCAGAATAATGGATATGGAAAAGAGAAAATTGGCATAGAAGTATGCCAATTAACAGGTAAAATAAATAAACATTATCCTGATAGATCTTCAAATTTGAATGAATATTCTACTGCCAAAAACTTCTCAACAAATGAATGCTATAAGTTAATCAAAATATTTATACCACCATCAGTTGTGTGTGAGACTAAAACTTTAACTTTTTCTCAAGAGTTTGATTCTAGCAAAGTACAAGATTGTAGAGAGTTATATAAAAAAAAAACTACTAATAACATTCAAGTTTTTAATTTTCATAATTTTGTTATAAAAGTTAATAAGTGCAGCTTGGCTATATTTAAGATTTATGAGACTTCTAACAGGATAGCAAAAGCAAAACTCATTGAACACGTTTTGATGTCATCTGAAGACCTGACCAAATATCTTAATTCCAAGTATCTCAGGGACCCAAAACATAAGCGGACGAAACTGTCGAGCGTTGATACATTCATTCTTGAAGAAATTTGTAATAATGTAATTTACCTCGATAGGAAAAATCTTTATGAAGCGTTAATTATGAAAGTTATGAAAAATGGAACAATTCACGGAAATGAACCAAATCCTACATACATTATAGCAGGACAGATTATTTGTTTAATTGACAGGAATGACAACTATTGTAAACCTGTGTTCAGAATGAATCACTTTATTGAGGACGGCAACGTTATTAAAGTGACTGACATTAAAATTCCTGAAGAAAAAATGTCATATAGTACATTTTCTAAAAGGATTCCAAAGTCTCTAAAATTCCAACAGTCTCTCATTTACTTCATCAATGGAGATCAAGCAAACCTTTTTAATTATACCCATAACCAATTTCATGCAACTGCTTTAGTGGCGATGTTAATATCAGAGGTAATCAGAAATCCAATTATGATGTTTATTAACATAATTGCAATTAAAAGTAATTTCTTACATACATTTGATGAGTACCACCGGATCCTGCCATCTCTAGCTGGGGGAACCTGGAAAGGTCACAGACCCTATGGTGCTAAATTTTTACTAAAATTAGATACATTTCTCAGTGATGTATCGTTCAGTGATTTATCGTTCATTGATTGACCTTCTGCTGTCGGAGATCACACACACTGACTCAAAGTGGTTGAGATGGAAATGGGAGCAGAACCATTTTTATAATTTTTTTGTTTCATAATAGATTTTATTTTTAATTCAACATTTTTATCGATTCTTAATAGGTCGATTCTGGACGGTTGCGCTAACGTAGGCTAATGCGATTAGCATGAGGTTGTAAGTAACAAGAACATTTCCCAGGACATAGACATGTCAGATATTGGCAGAAAGCTTAAATTCTTGTTAATCTAACTGCACTATCCAATTTACAGTAGCTATTACAACGAAAGAATACCATGCTATTGTTTGAGCGCACAATTTTCAACATGAAAAGTTATTAATAAACAAACTAGGCACATTTGGGCAGTCTTGATACAAAATTTTTAACAGAAATCCAATGGTTCATTGTATCAGTCTAAAACTTTGCACATACACTGTTGCACCTGAGCTGAAATAATACATTATGGCATTTCTCTTGCATTTTCAAAGATGAATGTACAAAAATAATACAAAAGAACGGTTGTTTTTTTCTTTGTACAATAGGCCCAGCGCTGTCCTGGTTTGTCTGGTGTAGGCTGTCATTGTAAATAAGAATTTGTTCTTTACTGAATGGTCTAGGTAAAATTAAGCAATTTAAAATAAATCTAAACCTAAGAAATTTACAGAGCAAGGCAGTTAACCCGCAACAACTGCTCCCTGGGTGGCAAAAATTCATCTTCATTATTCTCCATGTTGCTCCACCTCCACTTCCTGGAGGAGCCAGGTGGGGCCACAGAGCAGGTAGGTGCAGATTCTTCTCCACTGACGTCAATGCTTCAATCTGATACTGTACCTCAGTTACACTTAATGCAAATCTAGAGGAACTTGTTATAGAGAGCAGAATTTTCTGTGGGTGTTATGATTAGGGTGATCTGTGCGACAGCTTCCACTGCCAACAAGGAACACAAGTGCTTTACACATTGCATTGATGTGAACCACACTTATCTTCAGTCTGATTCAGCTGTCCAGTTTTACCTGTTGTAAATCTTTTTATATCATAACAAGCTGTCAAAAGGTTCCTGACGTATATCTTAGACTTTAACATTTGGTATTTTATTATTTAGATTTTGTATTCATCATGTTTTGACCTCCAGGCTCCTCCATCTACTCCTGCCAACTCTGTCAGTCCACCAGACCCCACAATCCAGCCTCCACACCATTGCAGTAACAGCCACATCTTCACGTCACAAAGCTTCAGTACTATCTGAATGTGTTGTAAGTCCTGTACAGCACTTGGTATACAGTACATCACCATTTAGACAATGTGTTCAGCTGCATTGCTAACCTAACCAACCCCCTCTGAATCTTCTCATTCAGGAAGTACCACCCAGCATCCTGTGGCAACCTCAATGTGAATCAAATCAAATAAACTAAAATATACATCCGCTCTGACCCGTGAATCCGCACTGACCCGTGATCACCACCGACTCGGGCTCTACAGAGGTAGCCTTGGACGCCCAGGCTTTGCACACGTTCAAGGACACGAGATTTAGAAGAATCCCAGTGAGCAAAATGTACTTGTTTTTTTATAAATCCTCTGAAGGATCTCTACAGATCGGTGTCCCACCCACGGGACGGTTGAGCTAATGTGTGCTAATGCGATTAGCATGAGGTTATAAGTAACAAGAACATTTCCCAGGACATAGACATATCTGATATTGGCAGAAAGCTTAAATTCTTGTTACTCTAACTGCACTGTCCAATTTACAGTAGCTATTACAGTGAAAGCATACCATGCTATTGTTTGAGGAGAGTGCACAGTTATGAACTTGAAAAGTAATTAATAATCCAATTCGTCACATTTGGGCAGTCTTGATAAAAATGTTTTATCGGAAATGCAATGGTTCATTGGATCAGTCTAAAACGTTGCACATGCACTGCTGCCATCTAGTGACCAATCTAAATTGAGCTTGGGCAAGAACAATACTTTATGGCCTTTCTCTTGCATTTCAAAGATGATGGTACAAAAAAATTCTGAAAACGTTTTATTTTTCTTTGTATTATCTTTTACCAGATCTAATGTGTTATATTCTCCTACATTAATTTCACATTTCCACAAAATTCAAAGTGTTTCCTTTCAAATGGCATCAAGAATATGCAGTTTAATTAGGGTATGTCATTTTAGGTGAAAATTGAAAAAAAGGGGCGGTTCCTTAAGCGATTTTAAACGGTTTCAAACAAGAATATGTATTTTTGACATCTTTTACTCACAGTAATGTCCTCCCGAGACCACCACAAGGATGACTCTCAGCACACCAGACCGCAGGGACCGATAAGATGGGATTGGATGTTCAGCAGGATGTGGACCTCGCCACGTCATCTGGCCACAGAGATAAAGGCTAATGGATCTGACAGAGATAGTTTTTTGTTTGATTTGTTTTGATTTGTTTTGATTTGATGTAATATTCTATATAAAAAAAGAGACAAACATACAGAATAACTTGATTGATCAATTAACCAAACACACAACTTTTTCTAATGCATGGAATGATGTGATTGATTAGTCAAGAAGGTACAATACACAAAACAAATATGAATACAAGGAATGACTAGACAAGTCAAAGTACAGTATAGGGAATAAATTGACCAGTAAAAGCACGATACTGAATTGCACTTTCAATAGTCATTTGTTTTTATCAATTAAAAGCTCCAGTCATTAATTTAACCTTAATATGGCCTTCAATGGAAAAGCGTAGAAAATCGTCATTGATTTATTGCTAGAGTGTATTCAGAATATGGCCATTCTGACATTCATTATAAAATACCTCAGATAAGACCAAGAAAGTGTCTGGAGCTATCCGTCAGGGTAAGAGTGACAACAGGTCCACATGGCAAAATGGGGGAAATCTTAGCAAATTGATTAATGGTTATTCATGAGAATCAAGTGTGTGTGTGTGTGTGTGTGTTTTTGTGTGTGTGTGTGTGTGTGTGTGTGTGTGTGTTTGTTTGTGTCTGTGTGTGGATGTGGTGTTGCGGTGTGTCAGCAGAAGTGTGTGCATGTGTGTTTTCCTGTGATATAATTGTTGTTTTCTTCATCCAGTGTCTTCCGTGGAATCACCTCAGCATGTCACGTCCTGTTTCCCCTAGAGTGCCACGACAACATACCTTCACTTAGAAAGAGAAAGACAGAAAGAGAATGAGACAGAGAACTGGGAGAGAAAGGGGGAGGATAGAGGGAGAGAACAAATGATTACCCCGGTTTAAATATTTCATCAGTGATTCCTGGCTACATATCCTGTGTCTGTGTGTGTGTGTGTGTGTGTGTGTGCTGGAGGGGGGGGGGGGGGGGGGTTTGTAGTGTAACATAACATATGCTACAGTTCATGATATCTGCATTAATGCCTACTCTATAATTCAAATGTGAAGATGCAAAGAAGAAGCCATAAACTCGAACGTACACACACATACACAAATTATTATTCTATACCTACGGGTGACATAATATTTCCCCAATACCAACCGTCAGATTAACAAATCACATACTATGCCTTTAAATCAAGCAATTTTGAAGCCAAATGAATTTGATTTGAGAATGGACTATGCCTTGAACCTTTCACTGGCATTGAGTTACTGAAATTAATACAGGTGATAGCTCACATATACCATACCAGAGCCATAAAACATATACTGTACACTGAGTATACAAAACTTTAAGGACACCGGTTCTTTCCATGACACAGACATACCAGGTGAATCCAGGTGAAAGCTGTGATCCCTTACTGATGTCACTGGTGTAACATCCAGTGATTTAGATGGCTTATGTTTGTATGAACTGAGGTCGGGGCATTCGTATAGTTTAGTTGAACTTTACTCAGAAGTTTGCTGGCATTAAGTAGTTCACATGGCATATCCCTCCTGCCGTCTGGCTACTGTAAAACATGGACCCAGAGGTCGATGGATCGAAACCATCCTCTGCTAACCTGTTTTTTTTAGCAATGGAGTACGAACAAAAATAAAAAATTCGTAATTTCATGGGCATTTGTCAGTGCCTGCCATTATATATTTTTTTACCTCTTCTATCAGTTGGTATAGGTCATACTGAGAACACAGTGACCCAGTGGCCTAATGGATAAGATACTGTACTCCTAAGTCAGGGATCGTGGGTCCAATTTTGTGTGGTTGGAAGCAGAGTGGCGCAGCGGAAGCGTGCTGGGCCCATAACCCAGAGGTCGATGTATCGAAACCATCCTCTGCTAACCTGTTTTTTTTAGCAATGGAGTACGAACAAAAATAAAAAATTCGTAATTTCATGGGCATTTGTCAGTGCCTGCCATTATATATTTTTTTACCTCTTCTATCAGTTCGTATAGGTCATAATGAGAACACAGTGCCCCAGTGGCCTAATGGATAAGATACTGTACTCCTAAGTCAGGGATCGTGGGTCCAATCTTGGGTGGTTGGAAGCAGAGTGGCGCAGTGGAAGCGTGCAGGGCCCATAACCCAGAGGTCGATGGATCAAAACCATTCTCTGCTAACCTGTTTTTTTAGCAATGGAGTACGAACAAAAATAAAAAATTCGTAATTTCATGGGCATTTGTCAGTGCCTTCCAATATATATTTTTTTACCTCTTCTATCAGTTCGTATAGGTCATACTGAGAACACAGTGCCCCAGTGGCCTAATGAATAAGATACTGTACTCCTAAGTCAGGGATCGTGGGTCCAATTTTGTGTGGTTGGAAGCAGAGTTGCGCAGCGGAAGCGTGCTGGGCCCATAACCCAGAGGTCGATGGATGGAAACCATCCTCTGCTCTCCTGTTTTTTTTAGCAATGGAGTACGAACAAAAATAAAAAATTCGTAATTTCATGGGCATTTGTCAGTGCCTGCCATTATATATTTTTTTACCTCTTCTATCAGTTCGTATAGGTCATACTGAGAACACAGTGACCCAGTGGCCTAATGGATAAGATACTGTACTCCTAAGTCAGGGATCGTGGGTCCAATTTTGTGTGGTTGGAAGCAGAGTGGCGCAGCGGAAGCGTGCTGGGCCCATAACCCAGAGGTCGATGGATCGAAACCATCCTCTGCTAACCTGTTTTTTTTAGCAATGGAGTACGAACAAAAATAAAAAATTCGTAATTTCATGGGCATTTGTCAGTGCCTTCCAATATATATTTTTTTACCTCTTCTATCAGTTCGTATAGGTCATACTGAGAACACAGTGCCCCAGTGGCCTAATGGATAAAGCACTGGCCTCCTAAGCCAGGGATTGTGGGTTCAAGTCCCATCTGGGGTGGTTGGAAGCAGAGTGGCGCAGCGGAAGCGTGCTGGGCCCATAACCCAGAGGTCGATGGATCGAAACCATCCTCTGCTAACCTGTTTTTTTTAGCAATGGAGTACGAACAAAAATAAAAAATTCGTAATTTCATGGGCATTTGTCAGTGCCTGCCATTATATATTTTTTTACCTCTTCTATCAGTTCGTATAGGTCATAATGAGAACACAGTGCCCCAGTGGCCTAATGGATAAGATACTGTACTCCTAAGTCAGGGATCGTGGGTCCAATCTTGGGTGGTTGGAAGCAGAGTGGCGCAGTGGAAGCGTGCAGGGCCCATAACCCAGAGGTCGATGGATCAAAACCATTCTCTGCTAACCTGTTTTTTTAGCAATGGAGTACGAACAAAAATAAAAAATTCGTAATTTCATGGGCATTTGTCAGTGCCTTCCAATATATATTTTTTTACCTCTTCTATCAGTTCGTATAGGTCATACTGAGAACACAGTGCCCCAGTGGCCTAATGAATAAGATACTGTACTCCTAAGTCAGGGATCGTGGGTCCAATTTTGTGTGGTTGGAAGCAGAGTTGCGCAGCGGAAGCGTGCTGGGCCCATAACCCAGAGGTCGATGGATCGAAACCATCCTCTGCTCTCCTGTTTTTTTAGCAATGGAGTACGAACAAAAATAAAAAATTCGTAATTTCATGGGCATTTGTCAGTGCCTGCCATTATATATTTTTTTACCTCTTCTATCAGTTCGTATAGGTCATACTGAGAACACAGTGACCCAGTGGCCTAATGGATAAGATACTGTACTCCTAAGTCAGGGATCGTGGGTCCAATTTTGTGTGGTTGGAAGCAGAGTGGCGCAGCGGAAGCGTGCTGGGCCCATAACCCAGAGGTAGATGGATCGAAACCATCCTCTGCTAACCTGTTTTTTTTAGCAATGGAGTACGAACAAAAATAAAAAATTCGTAATTTCATGGGCATTTGTCAGTGCCTGCCATTATATATTTTTTTACCTCTTCTATCAGTTCGTATAGGTCATACTGAGAACACAGTGCCCCAGTGGCCTAATGGATAAGATACTGTACTCCTAAGTCAGGGATCGTGGGTCCAATCTTGGGTGGTTGGAAGCAGAGTGGCGCAGTGGAAGCGTGCAGGGCCCATAACCCAGAGGTCGATGGATCAAAACCATTCTCTGCTAACCTGTTTTTTTAGCAATGGAGTACGAACAAAAATAAAAAATTCGTAATTTCATGGGCATTTGTCAGTGCCTTCCAATATATATTTTTTTACCTCTTCTATCAGTTCGTATAGGTCATACTGAGAACACAGTGCCCCAGTGGCCTAATGAATAAGATACTGTACTCCTAAGTCAGGGATCGTGGGTCCAATTTTGTGTGGTTGGAAGCAGAGTTGCGCAGCGGAAGCGTGCTGGGCCCATAACCCAGAGGTCGATGGATGGAAACCATCCTCTGCTTTACCTGTTTTTTTTAGCAATGGAGTACGAACAAAAATAAAAAATTCGTAATTTCATGGGCATTTGTCAGTGCCTGCCATTATATATTTTTTTACCTCTTCTATCAGTTCGTATAGGTCATACTGAGAACACAGTGACCCAGTGGCCTAATGGATAAGATACTGTACTCCTAAGTCAGGGATCGTGGGTCCAATTTTGTGTGGTTGGAAGCAGAGTGGCGCAGCGGAAGCGTGCAGGGCCCATAACCCAGAGGTCGATGGATCGAAACCATTCTCTGCTAACCTGTTTTTTTAGCAATGTAGTGCGAACAAAATTATAAAATTCGTAATTTCATTGGCATTTGTCAGTGCCTTCCATTATATATTTTTTCACCTCTTCTATCAGTTCGTATAGGTCATACTGAGAACACAGTGCCCCAGTGGCCTAATGGATAAGATACTGTACTCCTAAGTCAGGGATCGTGGGTCCAATTTTGTGTGGTTGGAAGCAGAGTTGCGCAGCGGAAGCGTGCTGGGCCCATAACCCAGTGGTCGATGGATCGAAACCATCCTCTGCTCTCCTGTTTTTTTTAGCAATGGAGTACGAACAAAAATAAAAAAATTGTAATTTCATGGGCATTTGTCAGTGCCTGCCATTATATATTTTTTTACCTCTTCTATCAGTTCGTATAGGTCATACTGAGAACACAGTGACCCAGTGGCCTAATGGATAAGATACTGTACTCCTAAGTCAGGGATTGTGGGTCCAATCGTGGGTTGTTGGAAGCAGAGTGGCGCAGCGGAAGCGTGCTGGGCCCATAACCCAGAGGTCGATGGATCGAAAACATCCTCTGCTAACCTATTTTTTTAGCAATGGAGTACGAACAAAAATAAAAAATTCGTAATTTCATGGGCATTTGTCAGTGCCTTCCAATATATATTTTTTTACCTCTTCTATCAGTTGGTATAGGTCATACTGAGAACACAGTGACCCAGTGGCCTAATGGATAAGGCACTGGCCTCCTAAGCCAGGGATTGTGGGTTCAAGTCCCATCTGGGGTGGTTGGAAGCAGAGTGGCGCAGCGGAAGTGTGCTGTGCCCATAACCCAGAGGTCGATGGATTGAAACCATCCTCTGCTAACCTGTTTTTTTAGCAATGGAGTACGAACAAAAATAAAAAAATCGTAATTTCCTAATGGATAAGGCACTGGCCTCCTAAGCCAGGGATTGTGGGTTCAAGTCCCATCTGGGGTGGTTGGAAGCAGAGTGGCGCAGCGGAAGCGTGCTGGGCCCATAACCCAGAGGTCGATGGATCGAAACCATCCTCTGCTCTCCTGTTTTTTTAGCAATGGAGTACGAACAAAAATAAAAAATTCGTAATTTCATGGGCATTTGTCAGTGCCTGCCATTATATATTTTTTTACCTCTTCTATCAGTTCGTATAGGTCATACTGAGAACACAGTGACCCAGTGGCCTAATGGATAAGATACTGTACTCCTAAGTCAGGGATCGTGGGTCCAATTTTGTGTGGTTGGAAGCAGAGTGGCGCAGCGGAAGCGTGCTGGGCCCATAACCCAGAGGTCGATGGATCGAAACCATCCTCTGCTAACCTGTTTTTTTTAGCAATGGAGTACGAACAAAAATAAAAAATTCGTAATTTCATGGGCATTTGTCAGTGCCTGCCATTATATATTTTTTTACCTCTTCTATCAGTTCGTATAGGTCATACTGAGAACACAGTGCCCCAGTGGCCTAATGGATAAGATACTGTACTCCTAAGTCAGGGATCGTGGGTCCAATCTTAGGTGGTTGGAAGCAGAGTGGCGCAGCGGAAGCGTGCAGGGCCCATAACCCAGAGGTCGATGGATCGAAAACCATTCCTCTGCTAACCTGTTTTTTTAGCAATGGAGTACGAACAAAAATAAAAAATTCGTAATTTCATGGGCATTTGTCAGTGCCTTCCAATATATATTTTTTTACCTCTTCTATCAGTTCGTATAGGTCATACTGAGAACACAGTGCCCCAGTGGCCTAATGGATAAGATACTGTACTCCTAAGTCAGGGATCGTGGGTCCAATTTTGTGTGGTTGGAAGCAGAGTGGCGCAGCGGAAGCGTGCTGGGCCCATAACCCAGAGGTCGATGGATCGAAACCATCCTCTGCTAACCTGTTTTTTTAGCAATGGAGTACGAACAAAAATAAAAAATTCGTAATTTCATGGGCATTTGTCAGTGCCTGCCATTATATATTTTTTTACCTCTTCTATCAGTTCGTATAGGTCATACTGAGAACACAGTGACCCAGTGGCCTAATGGATAAGATACTGTACTCCTAAGTCAGGGATCGTGGGTCCAATTTTGTGTGGTTGGAAGCAGAGTGGCGCAGCGGAAGCGTGCTGGGCCCATAACCCAGAGGTCGATGGATCGAAACCATTCTCTGCTAACCTGTTTTTTTAGCAATGGAGTACGAACAAAATATAAAAATTCGTAATTTCATTGGCATTTGTCAGTGCCTTCCATTATATATTTTTTCACCTCTTCTATCAGTTCGTATAGGTCATACTGAGAACACAGTGCCCCAGTGGCCTAATGGATAAGATACTGTACTCCTAAGTCAGGGATCGTGGGTCCAATTTTGTGTGGTTGGAAGCAGAGTTGCGCAGCGGAAGCGTGCTGGGCCCATAACCCAGAGGTCGATGGATCGAAACCATCCTCTGCTAACCTGTTTTTTTTAGCAATGGAGTACGAACAAAAATAAAAAAATTCGTAATTTCATGGGCATTTGTCAGTGCCTGCCATTATATATTTTTTTACCTCTTCTATCAGTTCGTATAGGTCATACTGAGAACACAGTGACCCAGTGGCCTAATGGATAAGATACTGTACTCCTAAGTCAGGGATTGTGGGTCCAATCTTGGGTGGTTGGAAGCAGAGTGGCGCAGCGGAAGCGTGCTGGGCCCATAACCCAGAGGTCGATGGATCGAAACCATCCTCTGCTAACCTGTTTTTTTAGCAATGGAGTACGAACAAAAATAAAAAATTCGTAATTTCATGGGCATTTGTCAGTGCCTGCCATTATATATTTTTTTACCTCTTCTATCAGTTCGTATAGGTCATACTGAGAACACAGTGCCCCAGTGGCCTAATGGATAAGATACTGTACTCCTAAGTCAGGGATTGTGGGTCCAATCTTGGGTGGTTGGAAGCAGAGTGGCGCAGCGGAAGCGTGCTGGGCCCATAACCCAGAGGTCGATGGATCGAAACCATCCTCTGCTAACCTGTTTTTTTAGCAATGGAGTACGAACAAAAATAAAAAATTCGTAATTTCATGGGCATTTGTCAGTGCCTGCCATTATATATTTTTTTACCTCTTCTATCAGTTCGTATAGGTCATACTGAGAACACAGTGCCCCAGTGGCCTAATGGATAAGATACTGTACTCCTAAGTCAGGGATTGTGGGTCCCATCTGGGGTGGTTGGAAGCAGAGTGGCGCAGCGGAAGCGTGCTGGGCCCATAACCCAGAGGTCGATGGATCGAAACCATTCTCTGCTAACCTGTTTTTTTAGCAATGGAGTACGAACAAAAATAATAAAATTCGTAATTTCATGGGCATTTGTCAGTGCCTTCCATTATATATTTTTTTACCTCTTCTATCAGTTCGTATAGGTCATACTGAGAACACAGTGCCCCAGTGGCCTAATGGATAAGATACTGTACTCCTAAGTCAGGTATCGTGGGTCCAATTTTGTGTGGTTGGAAGCAGAGTGGCGCAGCGGAAGCGTGCTGGGCCCATAACCCAGTGGTCGATGGATCGAAACCATCCTCTGCTCTCCTGTTTTTTTTAGCAATGGAGTACGAACAAAAATAAAAAAATTCGTAATTTCATGGGCATTTGTCAGTGCCTGCCATTATATATTTTTTTACCTCTTCTATCAGTTCGTATAGGTCATACTGAGAACACAGTGACCCAGTGGCCTAATGGATAAGATACTGTACTCCTAAGTCAGGGATTGTGGGTCCAATCTTGGGTGGTTGGAAGCAGAGTGGCGCAGCGGAAGCGTGCTGGGCCCATAACCCAGAGGTCGATGGATCGAAAACATCCTCTGCTAACCTGTTTTTTTAGCAATGGAGTACGAACAAAAATAAAAAATTCGTAATTTCATGGGCATTTGTCAGTGCCTTCCATTATATATTTTTTTACCTCTTCTATCAGTTCGTATAGGTCATACTGAGAACACAGTGACCCAGTGGCCTAATGGATAAGATACTGTACTCCTAAGTCAGGTATCGTGGGTCCAATTTTGTGTGGTTGGAAGCAGAGTGGCGCAGCGGAAGCGTGCTGGGCCCATAACCCAGAGGTCGATGGATCGAAACCATCCTCTGCTAACCTGTTTTTTTTAGCAATGGAGTACGAACAAAAATAAAAAAATTCGTAATTTCATGGGCATTTGTCAGTGCCTGCCATTATATATTTTTTTACCTCTTCTATCAGTTCGTATAGGTCATACTGAGAACACAGTGACCCAGTGGCCTAATGGATAAGATACTGTACTCCTAAGTCAGGGATCGTGGGTCCAATCTTGGGTGGTTGGAAGCAGAGTGGCGCAGCGGAAGCGTGCTGGGCCCATAACCCAGAGGTCGATGGATCGAAACCATCCTCTGCTAACCTGTTTTTTTAGCAATGGAGTACGAACAAAAATAAAAAATTCGTAATTTCATGGGCATTTGTCAGTGCCTGCCATTATATATTTTTTTACCTCTTCTATCAGTTCGTATAGGTCATACTGAGAACACAGTGACCCAGTGGCCTAATGGATAAGATACTGTACTCCTAAGTCAGGGATCGTGGGTCCAATTTTGTGTGGTTGGAAGCAGAGTGGCGCAGCGGAAGCGTGCTGGGCCCATAACCCAGAGGTCGATGGATCGAAACCATCCTCTGCTAACCTGTTTTTTTTAGCAATGGAGTACGAACAAAAATAAAAAATTCGTAATTTCATGGGCATTTGTCAGTGCCTGCCATTATATATTTTTTTACCTCTTCTATCAGTTCGTATAGGTCATACTGAGAACACAGTGCCCCAGTGGCCTAATGGATAAGATACTGTACTCCTAAGTCAGGGATTGTGGGTCCAATCTTGGGTGGTTGGAAGCAGAGTGGCGCAGCGGAAGCGTGCTGGGCCCATAACCCAGAGGTCGATGGATCGAAACCATCCTCTGCTAACCTGTTTTTTTAGCAATGGAGTACGAACAAAAATAAAAAATTCGTAATTTCATGGGCATTTGTCAGTGCCTGCCATTATATATTTTTTTACCTCTTCTATCAGTTCGTATAGGTCATACTGAGAACACAGTGCCCCAGTGGCCTAATGGATAAGATACTGTACTCCTAAGTCAGGGATTGTGGGTCCAATTCTTGTGTGGTTGGAAGCAGAGTGGCGCAGCGGAAGCGTGCTGGGCCCATAACCCAGAGGTCGATGGATCGAAACCATCCTCTGCTAACCTGTTTTTTTAGCAATGGAGTACGAACAAAAATAAAAAATTCGTAATTTCATGGGCATTTGTCAGTGCCTGCCATTATATATTTTTTTACCTCTTCTATCAGTTCGTATAGGTCATACTGAGAACACAGTGACCCAGTGGCCTAATGGATAAGATACTGTACTCCTAAGTCAGGGATCGTGGGTCCAATTTTGTGTGGTTGGAAGCAGAGTGGCGCAGCGGAAGCGTGCTGGGCCCATAACCCAGAGGTCGATGGATCGAAACCATTCTCTGCTAACCTGTTTTTTTAGCAATGGAGTACGAACAAAAATAAAAAATTCGTAATTTCATGGGCATTTGTCAGTGCCTGCCATTATATATTTTTTTACCTCTTCTATCAGTTCGTATAGGTCATACTGAGAACACAGTGCCCCAGTGGCCTAATGGATAAGATACTGTACTCCTAAGTCAGGGATTGTGGGTCCAATCTTGGGTGGTTGGAAGCAGAGTGGCGCAGCGGAAGCGTGCTGGGCCCATAACCCAGAGGTCGATGGATCGAAACCATCCTCTGCTAACCTGTTTTTTTTAGCAATGGAGTACGAACAAAAATAAAAAAATTCGTAATTTCATGGGCATTTGTCAGTGCCTGCCATTATATATTTTTTTACCTCTTCTATCAGTTCGTATAGGTCATACTGAGAACACAGTGCCCCAGTGGCCTAATGGATAAGATACTGTACTCCTAAGTCAGGGATTGTGGGTCCAATCTTGGGTGGTTGGAAGCAGAGTGGCGCAGCGGAAGCGTGCTGGGCCCATAACCCAGAGGTCGATGGATCGAAACCATCCTCTGCTAACCTGTTTTTTTAGCAATGGAGTACGAACAAAAATAAAAAATTCGTAATTTCATGGGCATTTGTCAGTGCCTGCCATTATATATTTTTTTACCTCTTCTATCAGTTCGTATAGGTCATACTGAGAACACAGTGACCCAGTGGCCTAATGGATAAGATACTGTACTCCTAAGTCAGGGATCGTGGGTCCAATTTTGTGTGGTTGGAAGCAGAGTGGCGCAGCGGAAGCGTGCAGGGCCCATAACCCAGAGGTCGATGGATCGAAACCATCCTCTGCTAACCTGTTTTTTTAGCAATGGAGTACGAACAAAAATAAAAAATTCGTAATTTCATGGGCATTTGTCAGTGCCTGCCATTATATATTTTTTTACCTCTTCTATCAGTTCGTATAGGTCATACTGAGAACACAGTGCCCCAGTGGCCTAATGGATAAGATACTGTACTCCTAAGTCAGGGATTGTGGGTCCAAACTTTGGTGGTTGGAAGCAGAGTGGCGCAGCGGAAGCGTGCTGGGCCCATAACCCAGAGGTCGATGGATCGAAACCATCCTCTGCTAACCTGTTTTTTTAGCAATGGAGTACGAACAAAAATAAAAAATTCGTAATTTCATGGGCATTTGTCAGTGCCTGCCATTATATATTTTTTTACCTCTTCTATCAGTTCGTATAGGTCATACTGAGAACACAGTGCCCCAGTGGCCTAATGGATAAGATACTGTACTCCTAAGTCAGGGATTGTGGGTCCAATCTTGGGTGGTTGGAAGCAGAGTGGCGCAGCGGAAGCGTGCTGGGCCCATAACCCAGAGGTCGATGGATCGAAACCATCCTCTGCTAACCTGTTTTTTTAGCAATGGAGTACGAACAAAAATAAAAAATTCGTAATTTCATGGGCATTTGTCAGTGCCTGCCATTATATATTTTTTTACCTCTTCTATCAGTTCGTATAGGTCATACTGAGAACACAGTGACCCAGTGGCCTAATGGATAAGATACTGTACTCCTAAGTCAGGGATCGTGGGTCCAATCTTGTGTGGTTGGAAGCAGAGTGGCGCAGCGGAAGCGTGCTGGGCCCATAACCCAGAGGTCGATGGATCGAAACCATCCTCTGCTAACCTGTTTTTTTTAGCAATGGAGTACGAACAAAAATAAAAAATTCGTAATTTCATGGGCATTTGTCAGTGCCTGCCATTATATATTTTTTTACCTCTTCTATCAGTTCGTATAGGTCATACTGAGAACACAGTGACCCAGTGGCCTAATGGATAAGATACTGTACTCCTAAGTCAGGGATCGTGGGTCCAATTTTGTGTGGTTGGAAGCAGAGTGGCGCAGCGGAAGCGTGCAGGGCTAGCCCATAACCCAGAGGTCGATGATCGAAACCATCTCTGCTAACCTGTTTTTTTAGCAATGTAGCGAACAAAATAAAATTCGTAATTTCATGGCATTTGTCAGTGCCTCCATTATATTTTTTTCCCTCTTCTATCAGTTCGATAGGTCATACTGAGAACACAGTGCCCCAGTGGCCTAATGGATAAGATACTGTACTCCTAAGTCAGGATCGTGGGTCCAATTTTGTGTGGTTGGAAGCAGAGTGCGCAGCGAAGCGTGCTGGGCCCATAACCCAGAGGTCGATGGATAAACCATCCTCTGCTCCCTGTTTTTTTTAGCAATGGAGTAGAACAAAATAAAAAATTCGTAATTTCATGGGCATTTGTCAGTGCCTGCCATTATATATTTTTTTACCTCTTCTATCAGTTTGTATAGGTCATACTGAGAACACAGTGACCCAGTGGCCTAATGGATAAGATACTGTACTCCTAAGTCAGGGATGTGGGTCCAATTTTGTTGGTTGGAAGCAGAGTGGCGCAGCGGAAGCGTGCTGGGCCCAGAGGTCGATGGATCGAAACCATCTCTGCTAACCTGTTTTTTTAGCAATGGAGTACGAACAAAAATAAAAAATTCGTAATTTCCTCTATATTGTGTATAGATAGTGCACATGGCCTCCTAAGCCAGGGATTGTGGTTCAAGTCCATCGGGGTGGTTGGAAGCAGAGTGGCGCAGCGGAAGCGTGCTGGGCCCATAACCCAGAGGTCGATGGATCGAAACCATCCTCTGCTAACCTGTTTTTTTTAGCAATGGAGTACGAACAAAAAAAAAAAAATCGTAATTTCATGGGCATTTGTCAGTGCCTCCATTATATATTTTTTTACCTCTTCTATAGTTCGTTAGGTCATACTGAGAACACAGTGCCCCAGTGGCCTAATGGATAAGATACTGTACTCCTAAGTCAGGGATTGTGGGTCCAATTTGGGTGGTTGGAAGCAGAGTGGCGCAGCGGAAGCGTGCTGGGCCCATAACCCAGAGGTCGATGGATCGAAACCATCCTCTGCAACCTGTTTTTTTTAGCAATGGAGTACGAACAAAAATAAAAAATTCGTAATTTCATGGGCATTTGTCAGTGCCTGCCATTATATTTTTTTTTTACCTCTTCTATCAGTTTCGTTAGGTCATACTGAGAACACAGTGCCCCAGTGGCCTAATGGATAGATACTGTACTCCTAAGTCAGGGATGTGGGTCCAATTTTGTGTGGTTGGAAGCAGAGTGGCGAGCGGAAGCGTGCGGGCCCATAACCCAGAGGTCGATGGATCGAAACCATCTCTGCTAACCTGTTTTTTTAGCAATGGAGTACGAACAAAAATAAAAAATTCGTAATTTCATGGGCATTTGTCAGTGCCTCCATATATATTTTTTTACCTCTTCTATCAGTTCGTATAGGTCATACTGAGAACACAGTGCCCAGTGGCCTAATGGATAAGATACTGTACTCCTAAGTCAGGGATTGTGGTTCCAATTTGGTGGTTGGAAGCAGATGTGCGCAGCGGACGTGCTGGGCCCATAACCCAGAGGTCGATGGATCGAACCATTCTCTGCTAACCTGTTTTTTTTAGCAATGGAGTACGAACAAAAAATAAAAATTCGTAATTTCAGGCCATTTGTCAGTGCCTGCCATTATATATTTTTTTACCTCTTCTATCAGTTCGTATAGGTCATACTGAGAACACAGTGCCCCAGTGGCCTAATGATAAGATACTGTACTCCTAACAGGGATTGTGGGTCCAATTTGGTGGTTGGAAGCAGAGTGGCGCAGCGAAACGTGCTGGGCCCATAACCCAGAGGTCGATGGATCGAAACCATCCTCTGCTAACCTGTTTTTTTAGCAATGATTACGAACAAAAATAAAAATTCGTAATTTCATGCCATTTGTCAGTGCCTGCCATTATATATTTTTTTACCTCTTCTACAGTTCGTATAGGTCATACTGAGAACACAGTGCCAGTGGCCTAATGGATAAGATACTGTACTCCTAAGTCAGGGGTGGGTCCAATTTTGGGTTGTTGGAAGCAGAGTGGCGCAGCGGAAGCGTGCTGGGCCCATAACCCAGAGGTCGATGGATCGAAACCATCCTCTGCTAACCTGTTTTTTTAGCAATGGAGTACGAACAAAATAAAAAATTCGTAATTTCATGGGCATTTGTCAGTGCCTGCCATTATATATTTTTTTACCTCTTCTATCAGTTCGTATAGGTCATACTGAGAACACAGTCCCAGTGGCCTAATGGATAAGATACTGTATCCTAAGTCAGGGATGTGGGTCCAATTTTGTGTGGTTGGAAGCAGAGTGGCGCACGAAGCGTGCTGGGCCATAACCCAGAGGTCGATGGATCGAAACCATCCTCTGCTACACTGTTTTTTTAGCAATGGAGTACGAACAAAATAAAAAATTCGTAATTTCATGGGCATTTGTCAGTGCCTCCATATATATTTATTTACCTCTTCTATCAGTTCGTATAGGTCATACTGAGAACACAGTGCCCCAGTGGCCTAATGATAAGATACTGTACTCCAAGTCAGGGATTGTGGGTCCAATCTGGGTTGTTGGAAGCAGAGTGGCGCAGCGGAAGCGTGCTGGGCCCATAACCCAGAGGTCGATGATCGAAACCATCCTCTGCTAACCTTTTTTTTTAGCAATGGATACGAACAAAAATAAAAAATTGTAATTTCATGGGCATTTTTCAGTGCCTCCATATATATTTTTTTACCTCTTCTATCAGTTCTATAGGTCATACTGAGAACACAGTGCCCAGTGGCCTAATGGATGACTGCCTCCTAAGCCAGGGATTGTGGGTCAATCTGGTGGTTGGAAGCAGAGTGGCGAGCGGAAGCGTGCTGGGCCCATAACCCAGAGTCGATGGATCAAAAACCATCCTCTGCTAACCTGTTTTTTTTAGCAATGGAGTACGAACAAAAAAAAAATTCGTAATTTCATGGGCATTTGTCAGTGCCTGCCATTATATATTTTTTTACCTCTTCTATCAGTTCGTATAGGTCATACTGAGAACACAGTGCCCAGTGGCCTAATGGATAAGATACTGTACCCTAAGTCAGGGATGTGGGTCCAATTTTGTGTGGTTGGAAGCAGAGTGGCGCAGGGAAGCGTGCTGGGCCCATAACCCAGAGGTCGATGGATCGAAACCATCCTCTGCTAACCTGTTTTTTTTAGCAATGGAGTACGAACAAAAATAAAAAATTCTGTATTTCATGGGCATTTGTCAGTGCCTCCATATATATTTTTTTACCTCTTCTATCAGTTCGTATAGGTCATACTGAGAACACGTCCCCAGTGGCCTAATGGATAAGACTGCCCCTAAGCAGGGATTGTGGGTCAATCTTGGGTGGTTGGAAGCAGAGTGGCGCAGCGGAAGCGTGCTGGGCCCATAACCCAGAGGTCAATGGATCAAAACCATCCTCTGCTAACCTGTTTTTTTAGCAATGGAGTGCGAACAACAACAAAAAAATCGTAATTTCATGGGCATTTGTCAGTGCCTGCCATTATATATTTTTTTACCTCTTCTATCAGTTCGTATAGGTCATACTGAGAACACAGTGCCCCAGTGGCATAATGGATAAGGCACTGGACTCCTAAGTCAGGGATTGTGGGTCCAATTTGTGTGGTTGGAAGCAGAGTGCGCGAGCGGAAGCGTGCGGGCCCATAACCCAGAGGTCGATGGATCGAAACCTCTCTGCTAACCTGTTTTTTTAGCAATGGAGTACGACAAAAATAAAAATTCGTAATTTCATGGCCAT
>NC_052346.1:13638918-13641418 GCF_016432855.1 Salvelinus namaycush
ATAACACTCTAAACTATAACACTCTTTACTCTATAACACTCTCCACACTATAACACTCTATACACTATAACACTCTAAACACTGTAACACTCTATACACTATAACACTCTTTACTCTATAACACTCTATAACACTCTATACACTATAACACTCTATAACACTCTATACACTATACCACCCTATACACTATAACACTCTATACACTATAACACTATAACACTCTTTACTCTATTACACTCTATACACTATAACACTCTTTACTCTATAACACTCTATACACTATAACACTCTATACAATGTTACACTCTATATGCTATAACACTCTTTACTCTGTAACACTCTATACCTCTATAACACTATAACACTCTATACACTATAACACTCTTTACTCTATAACACTCTATAACACTCTATACACTATAACACTCTATACACTCTATACACTATACCACCCTATAACACTATAACACTCTATACACTATAACACTTTACACTATACACTCTATACACTATAACACTCTATAACACTCTATACACTATAACCCTCCTACACACTATACACTATAACACTCTATAACACCCTATACACTATACACTCTATACACTATAACAGCTTTACTCTAAACACTCTATACCTCTATAACACTCTATACACTATAACAGTCTTTACTCTATAACACTCTATACACTATAACAGTATTTACTCTATAACACTCTATACACTATAACACTCTACACACTATAACACTCTATACACTATAACAGTCTACACTCTATAACACTCTATACACTATAACACTCTATACACTATAACAGTCTTTACTCTATAACACTCTATACACTATAACACTCTTTACTCTATAACACTCTACACACTATAACACTCACACATATACACTCAACACTATAACACTCTATACACTAAACAGTCTACACTCTATAACACTCTATACACTATAACTCTATACACTATAACAGTCTTTACTCTATAACACTCTACACACTATAACACTCTATACACTATAACACTCTATACACTATAACAGTCTTTACTCTATAACACTCTATACACTATAACACTCTTTACTCTATAACACTCTACACACTATAACACTCTACACACTATAACACTCTACACACTATAACACTCTAAACACTATAACACTCTATACACTAGAACACTCTAAACACTGTAACACTCTATACACTATAACAGTCTTTACTCTATAACACTCTACACACTATAACACTCTCCACACTATAACACTCTATACACTATAACACTCTATACACTATAACACTCTATACACTATAACACTCTTTACTCTGTAACACTCTATAACACTCTATAACACTATAACACTCTATACACTGTAACACTCTAAACACTGTAACACTCTACACACTATAACACTCTTTACTCTATTACACTCTACACACTATAACACTCTACACACTATAACACTCTTTACTCTATAACACTCTATACACTATAACACTCTAAACACTGTAACACTCTACACACTATAACACTCTTTACTCTATTACACTCTACACACTATAACACTCTACACACTATAACACTCTTTACTCTATAACACTCTACACACTATAACACTCTTTACTCTATTACACTCTATACACTATAACACTCTATACAATGTTACACTCTATATGCTATAACACTCTTTACTCTGTAACACTCTATAACACTCTATAACACTATAACACTCTATACACTATAACACTCTTTACTCTATAACACTCTATAACACTCTATACACTATAACACTCTATAACACTCTATACACTATACCACCCTATACACTATAACACTCTATACACTATAACACTCTATACACTATAACACTCTATAACACTCTATACACTATAACACTCTACACACTATACACTATAACACTCTATAACACTCTATACACTATAACACTCTATACACTATAACAGTCTTTACTCTATAACACTCTATACACTATAACACTCTACACACTATAACACTCTATACACTATAACACTCTATACACTATAACAGTCTACACTCTATAACACTCTATACACTATAACACTCTATAACACTCTATACACTATAACACTCTATACACTATAACAGTCTTTACTCTATAACACTCTATACACTATAACAGTCTACACTCTATAACACTCTATACACTATAACACTCTATACACTATAACAGTCTTTACTCTATAACACTCTATACACTATAACACTCTACACACTATAACACTCTATACACTATAACACTCTTTACTCTATAACACTCTACAAACTATAACACTCTATAACACTCTATACACTATAACACTCTACACACTATAACACTATTTACTCTATAATACTCTATAAACCTCTATACACTATAACACTCTATACACTATAACACTCTATAACACTCTATACACTATAACACTCTTTACTCTATACAACTACCTACACACTATAACACTCTACACACTATAAAAC
>NC_052346.1:13646418-13697235 GCF_016432855.1 Salvelinus namaycush
ATGCATATTATTATTACATTGGATAGAAAACACTCTCTAGTTTCTAAAACCGTTTGAATTATATCTGTGAGTAAACAGAACCATTTTGCAGCAACCTTCCTGACAGGAAGTGGAAAATCTGAAATCGATGCCTGTTCTAGGGCCTGCCTATTAATGTCCTTGATATTTATTAGTATAGATGCACTTCATACGTTCTTCCACTAGATGTTGACAGGCAGTGGAGAAGAAATGAAGTGTAACTTGATCTGGGGTCGATAAAAGCTCTCGGCATGACGTGTCACCAGTTTCCTGTTTTCTGGAGAGCGCGTGAAGGACCTGGTTTTGCCTTCTGATAAGCTGTCGTTATGGACGCCTAATATCTCCGGCTTTGATTTTATTTGATACATTGTGACAATATCATCGTAAAGTATGTTTTTTCAATATAGTTTTATTAGTTATTGAAATTTATTCGGGACGTTAGGCGTGTTGCGTTGTGTGCCTTTGTTCAGGAAGGAGAGCTTCGCGCTACTTTGCTACTTTCCGTGCTAATTGACTGGAGAAGAGGACATTCTAAATCCAAACAACATTGTTCCCGACAAAGGACCCCTTGTACAACATTCTGATGAAAGATCATCAAAGTAGGACCCATTTTATGATGCTATTCATATATCTGTCGAACATGTTTGTACTAGTCGTTTGCCCCAATTTTGGCACTCTCTCGCTATACCTAAGCTGGATGTCGTAATGAAGTTATTTTTAGAATTCTAACACGGCGATTGCATTAAGAACTAGTGTATCTATCATTTCCTATACAACATGTATTTTCTAGTAACGTTTATGAATAGTTTTTGGTCAGAATAGTTGGAGTGTCATAAAAATATCCGCACATTCTGGGAAAAAGATGCTACGTTAGCACAATGTATAACCACTGATTTCAGCTCTAAATATGCACATTTTCGAACAAACATAAGTGTATGTATAACCTGAGTTATAGGACTGTCTCTGATGAAGGTTTATGAAGGTTAGTGAAAATTATATCTTTTGCTGGTTTATTCCCTATCGCTAACGCCTATTGCTATCGCTACGTGCCTTGTGAATGAATGCGGTAGTGTGGTAGGCTATTGTAGTAAGCTAATATAATGCTATATTGTGTTTTCGCTGTAAAACACTTAAAGAATCGGAAATATTGGCTGGATTCACAAGATGTTTGTCTTTAATTTGCTGTACACCATCGATTTTTCAGAAATGTTTTATGATGAGTATTTAGTTATTTGACGTTGGTGTCTGTAATTACTCTGGCTGCTTCGGTTCTATTTCTGACGGTAGCTGTGATGGTAGCTGCAATGTAAAACTGATTTATACCTCAAATATGCAAATTTTTTGAACAAAACTATTTTATTGTATAACATGTTATAAGACTGTCATCTGATGAAGTTGTTTCTTGGTTAGTTTGGTTGGTTCTTGGTTAGTTAGGTTGGCTTTGTGCATGCTACCTGTGCTGTGAAAAATGTCTGTCCTTTTTTGTATTTGGGTGTGAGCTACATAAATATATGTGGTGTTTTTGCTGTAAAACATTTAAAAAATCGGACATGTTGACTAGATTCACAAGATGTGTATCTTTCATTTGCTGTATTGGACTTGTTAATGTGTGAAAGTTAAATATTTCTAAAAAATATCTTTTGAATTTCGCGCTCTGCCTTTTCAGTGGAATGTGGGAGGAGTTCCGCTAGCGGAACGCCAGAGCCAGACAGGTTAAATTCTATCACCACCTAAAAGGAAGCATTTCCCAAACCTTCCATAACAAAGCCATCACCTACACGGCAAGGAATGGCGCCGGAGGAGATGGCTGCCGTTTTATGGTCCCCTAACCAATTGTGCTATTGCGTGTGTTTTTTCCGCATTATTTGTAACTTATTTTGCACATAATGTTTCTGCCACCATGTCTTATGACCGAAAATAGCTTATAGATATCAGGAGAGCAATTACTCACCCCGTACTGGAAGAAAATTCTTTCTTTAAAAAGTTGGACGCAAAGGATTTATTTCAGACACCCGGCAAGACCCTCATCCACGTCATTTGCAGGAGAAAGAGACGGAGATATCGGGGACGTAGGTCTGGGTACCTTGTAAGGATCCGATGGCGAGTGGGTCATCTGCCTTCCCCATCTGTCCTATTAGCCAATGTATAATCATTGGATAATAAAATAGATGAGCTACGAGCACGTATATCCTACCAACGGGACATTAAAAACAATAATATCTTATGTTTCACCGAGTCGTGGCTGAACATGACATGAATAACATACAGCTGACGGGTTTTACGTTTTTTTGGCAGGACAGAACAGCAGCCTCTGGTAAGACAAGGGGTGGCGGTCTGTGTATTTGTAAACAACAGCTGGTGCACGAAATCTAAGGAAGTCTCGAGGTTTTGCTCGCCTGAGGTAGAGTATCTCATGATAAGCTGTAGACCACACTATTTAGCAAGAGAGTTTTCATCTATATTCTTCGTAGCTGTCTATTTACCACCACAAACCGATGCTGGCACTAAGACCGCTCAATGAGCTGTATGCAGCCATAAGCAAACAGGAAGACGCTCATCCAGAGGCGGCGCTCCTAGTTGCCCGGGGACATTAATGCAGGGAAATTTAAATCCATTTTACCTAATTTCTACCAGCAACTAGAAGGAAAAAAACTCTAGACCACCTTTACTCCACACACAGAGATGTGTACAAAGCTCTCCTTTGCACTCCATTTGGCAAATCTGACCATAATTCTATCCTCCTGATTCCTGCTTACAAGCAAAAGTCTAAAGCAGGAAGCACCAGTGACTTGGTCAATAAAAAAGTAGTCAGATGACGCAGATGCTAAGTTACAGGACTGTGTTGTTAGCACAGACTGGAATATGTTCCGGGATTCTTCTGATGGCATCGAGGAGTACACCACATCAGTCACTGGCTTCAACAATAAGTGCATCGATGACGTCGTCCCCACAGTGACAGTACGTACATACTTCAACCATAAGCCATGAATTACAGGCAACATCCGCACAGAGCTAAAGGGTAGAGCCGCTGTTTTCAAAGAGCCAGACTCTAACCCGGAAGCTTATAAGAAATCCTGCTATGCCCTCCGACCAACCATCAAACAGGCAGACCGTCAATACAGGACTAAGATTGAATCATACTACGCTCTTCGAATGTGGCAGGGCCTTGCAATCTATTACAGACTATAAAGGGAAGCACAACCGCGAGCTGCCCAGTGACATGAGCATACCAGACAAGCTAAATTACTTCTATGCTTGCTTCGAAGCTAGTAACACTGAAGCATGCATGAGAGCATCAGCTGTTCCGGATGACTGTGTGATCACACTCTCCGTAGCCGATGTCTGTAAGACCTTTGAACAGGTCAACATTCACAAGGCCTCAGGACCAGATGGATTACCAGGACGTGTACTCCGAGCATGCACTGACCAACTGGCAAGTGTTTTCACTGACATTTTCAACATGTCCCTGACTGAGTTTGTAATACCAACATGTTTCAAGCAGACCACCATGGTCCCTGTGCCCAAGAACACTAACGTAACCTGCCTAAACGACTACCGACCCGTAGCACTCGCGTCTGTAGCCATGAAATGGTTTGAAAGGCTGGTCATGGCTCACATCAACACCATTATCCCAGAAACCCTAGACCCACTCCAATTTGCAAACTGCCCCAACAGATCCACAGATGATGCAATCTCTATTGCACTCCACACTGCCCTATTCATTGACTACAGCTCAGCGTTCAACACTATAGTACCCTCAAAGCTCATCACTAAGCTAAGGACCCTGAGACTTAACACCTCTCTCTGCAATTGGATCCTGGACTTCCCGATGGGGCGCCCCCAGGTGGTAAGGGTAGGTAACAACACATCCGCCATGCTGATCCTCAACATGGGGGCCCCTCAGGGGTGCGTGCTCAGTCCCCTCCTGTACTCCCTGTTCACTCATGACTGCATGGCCGGGTATGACTCCAACACCATCATTGAGTTTGCCAATGACACAGCAGTGATAGGCCTGATCACTGACAACAATGAGACAGCCTATAGGGAGGAGGTCAGAGACCTGGCAGTAAGGTGCAAGGACAACAACCTCTCCCTCAACATGATCAAGACAAAGGAGATGATTGTGGACTACAGGAAAAGGATGACTGAGCACGGCACCATTCTCATCGACAGGGCTGTAGTGGAGCAGGATGAGAGCTTCAAGTTCATTGGTGTCCACATCGACAACAAACTCTCATGGCCCAAACACACCAAGACAGTTGTGAAGAGGGTACGAGAAAACCTATTACCCCTCATGTAACGATTCTCGTCGGAAGGCATGGACCAAAGCGCAGCGTGGTCAGTGTTCATGATATTTTATTTCTCAAAAACACTCGAACAAAATAACAAAGTGGAAAAAACGAAACAGTTCTGTCAGGTGCAGACACTAAACAGAAAATAACTACCCACAAAACCCAACGGAAAAGGCCAACTTATATATGATCCCCAATCAGAGACAACGATAGACAACTGCCTCTGATTGGGAACCACACAAACATAGAAATAAAGAAACTAGAATGCCCACCCTAGTCACACCCTGGCCTAACCAAAAGATAGAATAAAAGCCTCTCTATGGCCAGGGCGTGACACCTCAGGAGACTGAAAAGATTTGGCATGGGTCCTCAGATCCTCAAAAAGTTCTACAGCTGCACCATCAAGAGCATACTGACTGATTGGATCACTGCCCGTTATTGCAACTGCTCGGCCTCCGACCCCAAGGCACTACAGGGGGTAGTGCGTACGGCCCAGTACATCACTGGGCCCAAGCTTCCTGCCATCCAGGACCTCTATACTTGTGTAGTGTCAGGTAAAGACACCGCCAATTGTCAAAGACGCCAATTGTCAAAGACACTCTAATCATAGACTGTTCTCTCTGATACCGCACGGCAAGCGGTACCAGAGCTCCATGTGTAGGTCCAAAATAATTCTTAACAGCTTCTACCCCTAAGCCATAACACTCCTGAACAGCTAATCAAATGGCTACCGAGATTTGCATTGCCCCCCCCCCCCCCCCATTTACACTGCTGCTACTCTCTGTTTATTATCTATGAATAGTCACTTTAACTCTACCTACATGTACATATTACCACAATTACCTCGACTTACCGGTGAATCTGTACCGGTACCGCATGTATATAGCCTCGCTATTGTTATTTTACTGCCGCTCTTTAATAATTGTTACTTTTCTTTATTCTTTTTTGTTATACATTTTTTACTTTACAATTATTTTCTTAAAACTGCATTGTTGGTTAATTAAAACTTCTTCGGGATCTGTGTCCCTTCCACGGAACGGTTGCGCTAACGTAGGCTAATGCGATTAGTATGAGGTTGTAAGTAACAAGAACATTTCCCAGGACATAAACATATCTGATATTGGCAGAAAGCTTAAATTCTTGTTAATCTAACTGCACTGTCCAATTTACAGTAGTTATTACAGTGAAAGAATACCATGCTATTGTTTGAGGAGAGTGCACAATTTTGAACATAAAAAGTTATTAATAAACAAATTAGGCTCATTTGGGCAGTCTTGATACATAATTTTTAACAGAAATGCAATGGTTCATTGGATCAGTCTAAAACTTTGCACATACACTGATGCCATCTAGTGGCCAAAGTCTAAATTCCTGGGCTGGAATAATACATGATGGCCTTTCTCTTGCATTGATGGTGGTACAAAAAATACAAAATAAAGTTTTTTTTTTCTTTGTATTATCTTTTACCAGATCTATTGTGTTATATTCTACTACATTCCTTTCACATTTCCATAAACTTCAAAGTGTTTCCGCTAACGGAACCCTTCGACAACATTTCGCTGAAAAGGCGAAATTCAAAAATATATTTTTTGAAATATTTAACTTTCATACACCAAATTAAAGCTTAACTTCTTGTTACTCTACCCATCGTGTCCGATTTCAAAAAGGCTTTACAGTGAAAGCACACCATATGACTTTGTTAGGTCAGAGCATCGTCACAAAAACACATACAGCCATTTTCCAGCCAAAAGGAGGAGTCACAAAAAGCAGAAATAGAGATAAAATTTATCAATAACTTTTGATGATCTTCATCAGATGGCACTCATAGGACTTCATGTTACACAATACATTTATGTTTTGTTCGATAAAGTTCATATTTATATCAAAAAATCTCAGTTTACATTGGCGCGTTATGGTCAGTAATGTTGTGCCTCGAAATCATCCGACGAATTTTCAGAGAGCCACATCAATTTACAGAAATACTCATCATAAACTTTGATAAAAGATACAACTGTTATGCACAGAATTAAAGATATACTTCTCCTTAACTTCTCTAAGTTAGGGGGTAGCATTGGGAATTTTGGATGAAAGCGTGCCCAAATTAAACTGCCTGCTACTCAGCCATAAAAGCTAGAATGGTATTTTTTGACCCCATAAACACTGTATATTAGAAAGGAAATGAGTTGAAAAATAACAAACATCAGATTTCGCACTTCCTGGTAGGATTCTTCTCAGGTTTTCGCCTGCCATATGAGTTCTGTTATACTCACAGACATCATTCAAACAGTTTTAGAAACTTCAGAGTGTTTTCTATCCAAATCTACTAATACTATGCATATATTAGCTTCTGGGCCTGAGTAGCAGGAAGTTTATTCTGGGCACGCTTTTCATCCGAATGTGAAAATGCTGCCCCCTATCCCAAACAGGTTTTAAGGGCTTGTAAGTAAGCATTTCACTGTAAGGTCTACACCTGCTGTGTTCAGCGCGTGTGACAAATACAATTTGAAATAAACCTGGAGAAGAGCCCCCTAAGCAAGCTGGTCCTGGGGCTCTGTTCACAAACACAAACAGACCCCACAGAGCCCCAGGAAAGCAACACAATTAGACCCAACCAAATCATGAGAAAACAAAAAGATAATTACGTGACACATTGGAAAGAATTTACAAAAAAACTGCAAACTAGAATGCAATTTGAACCTAAACAGAGAGTACAGAGTGGCAGAATACCTGACCACTGTGACTGACCCAAACTTAAGGAAATGTACAGAATCAGAGCATAGCCTTGCTATTGAGAAAGGCCACCGAAGGCAGACCTGGCTCTCAAGAGAAGACAGGCTATCTGCACACTGCCCACAAAATTAGGTGGAAACTGAGCTGCACTTCCTAACCTCCTGCCAAATGTATGACCATATTAGAGACACATATTTCCCTCAGTTTACACAGATCCACAAATAATTTGAAAACATACCCAATTTTGATAAATTCCCATATCTACTGGGTGAAATACCACAGTGTGCAATCACAGCAGCAAGATTTGTGACCTGTTGCCACAAGAAAAGGGCAACCAGTGAAGAACAAACACCATTGTATATACAACCCATATTTATGTTTATTTATTTTCCTTTTTGTACTTTAACTATTTGCACATCATTACAACAATGTATATAGACATAATATGACATTTGAAATGTCTTTATTCTTTTGCAACTGCTGTGAGAGTAATGTTTACTGCACATTTGTATTGTTTATTTCACTTTTGTTTATTGTCTACTTCATTTGCTTTGGCAATGTTAACCTATGTTTCCAATGCCAATAAAGCCCTTAAATTTAAATTGAATTGTAATTGAGTAGAGAGTGAGAAAAAGAGAGAAAGAGAGTAGAGAGAAAGAAAGAGAGAGAGAATAGAGAGAGAGAGAGAGAGAGTAGAGAGAGAGAGAGAGCGAGTAGAGAGACAGAGGGGGGAGAATTAGAGTCAACTCTTCCAGCAGAGACAGGATGGAGTCTGGATGACAGGGAGCTTTGATCTCACTACTGGGGTAGAGGTCTAGTGGAGGAGGGATAGAGCGAGGGATGACACAGAGGAGAGGGGTGGGTGAAGGGGTTGAGAGAGAGAGCGAGAAAGAGAGAGAGAGACTGAAGTAGGGATAAAAAGAGGTATGGAGAGAAGGATAACAGAGAAGGGAGGGATGTGGCCAGAAAATGCAAGACCACTGGCAGGCTTTCTCTGATCTGAGACAAGTGAGTGTGTTTGGGAAAACATGTTTTTAAATGGGAAATTCTGTTCTCCATGAGAGCGGGGAGTTCAGAAACACACCCCCATTCCACACACACATACCACTCCAAAAACCCTGGTCAATACCCCAGCAGTATTAAATCAGTATCCCACTGGGTTCCAAATCTGTTCTAAGGAGGAGAATAGCTTAATCAACTTGACAGAAACGCAACTGAAAGTCAGTCGCTGACTGGTTCATAGAACCTCGGACGTGGTTCTGGTCAAGGAACAGAGGTACAGCGGATGTTTACCATAGCCTTAGAAAGAAACCATGTTCAGCCTGTAGGTACCTAGGAAGGTCCACCCGAACTTCTGATCCAATAAGCAGTGATGTGGGAGGGGTTTGCAACCTACAACAAATCTCAACGCTCCATAATACAAGGTGTTCAACAGGTGCAGTTGACTCTGATGCTTAAGTCTATATTAGGCTTAATCACCAAAATCAAGGATGGGGAGGAAGGTGGAAGACACTAGTCTTTTCTTAGCGGAAAGACAAAAGGAAAGGCAAGAAGAAGATTTTTGTCTGAAAAAAACCTTTAAAATTTGTGCCAATTTGTTATTGTGAACTTTAAACCCCTGCAACTTATCTAGAACAATGCAGCCCGCCTGGTGTTTGACCTTCCCAAGTTGTCCTATGTCACCCCGCTCCTCCGCACACTCCACTGGCTTCCAGTCAAAGCTCGCATCCAATACAACACCATGGTACTTGCCTACAGAGAGGAACTGCCCCTCCCTACCTTCAGGCTCAAACCCTACATCCCAACCCGAGTACTCTGTTCTGACACCTCTGGTCTCTTGGACCTCCCACCCCTACAGGAGGACAGCTCCCGCTCAGCCCAGTACAAGCTCTTCTCTGTTCTGGTACCCCAATGGTGGAACCATCTTTCCCCTGAAGCTAGGACAGCAGAGTCCCTGCCCGCCTTCCGAAAATATCAGAAACCCTACCTCTTCAAAGAGTATCTTTATGAATCGAGAAACCAAGGTACTTGTACAATGTTCAATGGGAATGCTGTCAGAAGTAGAGATTTACCTGTTGGACACTTGAAGCTTAGAATTAGTAAAAGTCTTGACCTTTGACTTATCAGCATTTAAAAGTCTGAACTGATAGAGGTTTTGCTGAAGGACATCAAGAGCAGTTTGAACATTTCGCAACGATGGATACTAGCATGAGGCACCGCAGAATCAAGCTCCAGTGATTATATAGTCAACCGTGAAGTGTTATTTGGACTAGTGGATTTCCTCCTCAACTCTCGCTACTCTGGCAGTACTTGCGTGTGGACATTCCTCTCCACATAGTCAGATGTAACCCAGTAAAAGGAACTTGACATCCACTAACTCAATTAACTGTTGCATTCCCCCCCCCCCCCCCCCCCCCTCTCTCTCTCTCACACTCTCTCTCTATGCATGTCCATAACAGTCAGAGTGAAAAACAGTCCCAAGGTCAGACCAGGAGAAAGAGCTGGTGTCTTCGTTCCCACGACAGGTTAGGGAGTGTGTTTAGTCCTGTTAGGGGCTTTCCAACATGTGTTGTGTAACTCTGTGAAAAAAGAAGCTAACTGGAAAAGAGCTCAATGGGAGCCTGACCTGAGTGTCATAACAGCCTCGTCTCAAACACACACACACACACACACACACACACACACACACACACACACACACACACACACACACACACACACACACACACACACACACACACACACACACACACACACACACACACACACACACACACACACACACACACACACACACACACACACCCTCCCTGCAACCGCAAACACACACACACGCACGCACGCACACACACACACACACACACACACACACACACACACACACACACACACACACACACACACACACACACACACACACACACACACACACAAACACACACAAACACACACATACTCCTCTGATGGTTGTTACTGTGTTGAACGACACAAGACGAACAGTTGAAGTCGGAAGTTTACATACACTTAGGTTGGAGTCATTAAAACTCATTTTTCAACCACTCCACACATTTCTTGTTAACAAACTATAGTTTTGGCAAGTTGTTTAGGACATCTACTTTGTGCATGACACAAGTCATTTTTCCAGCAATTGTTTACAGACTGATTATTTCACTTATAATTCACTGTATCACAATTCCAGTGGGTCAGAAGTTTACATATACTAAGTTGACTGTGCCTGTAAACAGCTTGGAAAATTCCAGAAAATGATGACATGGCTTTAGAAGCTTCTGATCGGCTAATTGACATCATTTGAGTCAATTGGAGGTGTACCTGTGGATGTATTTCAAGGCCTACCTTCTAACTTAGTGTCTCTTTGCTTGACATCATGGGAAAGTCAAAAGAAATCAGCCAAGACATCAGGAAAAAATTGTAGAGACTAGTTAAGGATCATATCACCTCCACCCTACCTGATACCCTAGACCCACTCCAATTTGCTTACCGCCCCAATAGGTCCACTGACGATGCAATCACCATCACACTGCACACTACCCTATCCCATCTGGACAAGAAGAATACCTATGGAAGAATGCTGTTCATTGACTATAGCTCAGCCTTCAACAACATAGTAACCTCCAAGCTCATCATTAAGCTCGGGGCCCTGGGTCTAAATCCCGCCCTGTACAACTGGGTCCTAGACTTCCTGATGGGCCGCCCCCAGGTGGTGAAGGTAGGAAACAACACCTCCACTACGCTGATCCTCAACAGGGGGCCCCACAAGGGTGTGTGCTCAGCCCCCTCCTGTACTCCCTGTTCACCCATGACTGCGTGGCCACGCACGCCTCTAACTCAATCATCAAGTTTACAGATGACACAACAGTAGTAGGCATAAATACCAACAATGACAAAACAGCCTACAGGGAGGTGGTGAAGGCCCTGGCAGAGTGGTGCCAGAAAAATAACCTCTCCCTCAACGTCAACAAAAAAAAGGAGCTGATCGTGGACTTCATGAGAAAGCAGAGAGCACGCCCCTATTCACATCGACGGAGCCACAGTGGAGAAGGTTAAAAGCTTAAAGTTCCTCAGTGTACACATCACTGACAATCTGAAATGGTCCACCCACACAGACAGTGTGGTGAAGAAGGCGCAACAGCGCCTATTTCACCTCAGGAGGCTGAAGAAATTCGGCTTGCCCCTATGACCCTCACAAACTTTTACAGATGCACAATTGAGAGCATCCTGTTGGGCTGTATCACCGCCTAGTACGGCAACTGCACTGCCCGCAACCGCAGGGCTCTCCAGAAGGTGGTGTGGTCTGCACAACGCATTACTGGGGGCAAACTACCCACCGTCCAGGACACCTACAGCACCTGATGTCACAGGAAGGCCAAAAAGATAATCAAGGACAACAACCACCCGAGCCACGGCCTGTTCACTACGCTACCATCCAAAAGGCGAGGTCAGTACAGGTGCATCAAAGCTGGGACCAAGAGAATTAAAAACATCCCAAGGCCATCAGACTGTTAAAAAGCCATCACTAGCCAGCTACCACCCGGTTGCTCAACCCTGCACCTTAAAGGCTGCGTCCCTATGTACATAGACATGGAATCACTGGTCACTTTAAATGGAACGCTAGTCACTTTAATAATGTTAACATACTGTTTAACTCATTTCATATGTACAAACTGTATTCTGCTGCATTTTAGTCAATGCCACTCAGACATAGATCGTCCTAATATTATTTTACTTTGTGTGATTTGTTGTGAATTCTTAAATACTGCTGCACTGTTGGAGCTACACCCGCAATAACATCTGCTAAATATGTGTACGTGACCAACACAATTTGATTTGATTTGAATGCAGAGAGAAATGGCAGCACAACAATGGTGGGGGCAGAGAGGGGCCTTCAAATCAGTGTGCAACAGCAACAACACTCACACACAAACAAACACACACACACACACAAACACACACACACACACTCAGATTTATCAGACTAGTATAATTCGACTGGATCCTGATCAGTGACACATATATGTGTTTTGGTGTTGTGTCTGAGAACTCTGAAGAGACAGAGACAGAGACAGAGGCAGAGAGACAGAGACAGAGACAGAGACAGAGACAGAGGCAGAGAGACAGAGACAGAGGCAGAGAGACAGAGACAGAGACAGAGACAGAGACAGAGACAGAGACAGAGACAGAGACAGAGACAGAGACAGAGACAGAGACAGAGACAGAGACAGAGACAGAGATAGAGATAGAGATAGAGATAGAGATAGAGACAGATATAGATATAGATATAGATATAGATATAGATATAGATATAGAGACAGATATAGAGACAGAGACAGAGACATCTTAGAAACACGTATTATGGAAGAAAGCAGGGAGACGGACCAGGACCCGAAATCTCTGGCCCATTATTTTTCTTGAAATAAATAACTATAATGGTCAATTGATCAGCCCTTCATTTGGCCAAACTGCCTTCTGGCTAGCCCGTTTCTGGATGAAAGGTTCTCATGCTCCTTTTGTCCCGGACAAGGAGACAAGGAGACAAGTTTCTGCGGTCCCTTCAAGTCCCCTAATCCAACCAGACCCAGTTAACATGGTCTGGGTCTATGAGGAAATGAACACAATGTACACATTGACCTAACTAACTCAGTTCCAGCCTCAGTCACAGTTAGACTAGCCTACTCCTGTTCTATTTCCGTCTCATTGATTTTAAGGGTGTAATTATTCTATATCTTTATTAAATATATCGTACTGGCTGTGTGGGAGAGTGAGGATGGAGGCTGGGGGATGGAGGCTGGAGGTCAGCACATCTTTGTCTCTCTCTTTTTCTTCCCTCTCTCTCGCTCTCACTCTGTCTTTCTCACATGTGGTATTAGCACAGAGGCAAACAAGAGTGGGAAGATCGTGCACACACACACACACACATGGTCGTCCTTTGAAGGGCAGATTTATGCGAAAGTGTTTTGGTCAGCCTCCCTTGCCCTACTGCTACCACGGCAACAGCCTTTGGAAACAATGATGCAGAGGGCTCTCAGATCTCTCTCTCTCTCTCACACACACACACACACACACGCACACACACGCACACACACACACACACACACACACACACACACACACACACACACACACACACACACACACACACACACACACACACACACACACACAGACACACACACACACACACACACACACACACACACACACACACACACACACACACACACACACACACACACACACACACACACACACACACACACACACACACACACACACAGGTGTTTACTGCTTTGGGAATGTGCTGGCACCACACCTGAACAGGTGGATCCCAGATGTGAAGCTCATACAAAACTTTTATGTAACTTCCCAAAGTGTTTGATGTGTGTGATACATAGAGGAGGATGGAGAGGGAGGATGACAGAGGAAGAGGAGGGAAGGGTGTGACAGTGAACAGTAGCGGTAATGTAGCAGCGTTATGACACATCGTAGCCCCGAAGTAACCTGCTCCCCCTCATCATCAGGAGAGATGGTAGAAGGTGTAGTAGTGTTTTTGTTGTGCTGTCAGTAACTCAGTGAGTATGTGTTCTCAGGTCTCCTCAGAGAGATAGAGAACAGCGCCATCTGCTGCCTGGAGGCAGTACAGCATCGGCCACCACTGGGGACCGTAGAACAGAGAGAGAGAGAGAGAGAGAAAAAGAGAGAGAAAAAGAGAGAGAGACATAGAGATAACAAAGGCTAACCTGGATGTAACATGTATGTCTGATAGGTTCAGGAATGTCTGAAGGTTTGTAACATTTACCTAGAGCTAACTCTAACTCTAGCAATGCTGGGTGATTTGAAAAGTCATAGTCAGTTGATCAATAATATAATAATACTCTTAGCAAAAATGCTTATCGTTAATTTACAATCTGTAGAAACTATGAAAGTAGAAAGATTCAGAACTTTTGTGAAACCTCACAGCACAGCACAGTTTAAAAATATATGGCAGCTAGAAATCAAAACTGGATGGTCTTTAGCGATAGATGGGAGGGGTTGAGGGTAAAAGAATATACAGTACCAGTCAAAAGTTTGGACACACCTACTCATTCAAGGGTTTTTCTTTATTTTGACTATTTTCTACATTGTAAAATAATAGTGAAGACATCTCAAAACTATGAAATAACATATGTAATTATGTAGCAAATGATAGTCCCACCAGATGGGATGGCGTATCGCTGCAGAATGCTGTGGTAGCCATGCTGGTTAAGTGTGCCTTGAATTCTAAATAAATCACTGACAGTGTCACCAGCAAAACACCCCCACACCATCACACCTCCTCCTCCATGCTTCACGGTGGAAACCGCACACGAGGAGAACATCCATTCACCTACTCTGGGTCTCACAAAGACATGGTGGTTGGAACCAAAAATATCCTCTGCAGCAGAGGTAACACTGGGTTTTCCTTTCCAGTGGCGGTCCTCATGAGAGCCAGTTTCATCGTAGCGCTTAATGGTTTTAAGCTGCACTTGAAGAAACTTTCAAAGTTCTTGAAATGTTCCACATTGACTGACCTTCATGCCCTAAAGTAACGATGGACAGTCTTTCTCTTTGCTTATTTGAACTGTTCTTGCCATAATATGGACTTGGTATTTTACCAAATAGATTAACCACCCCAACTGTACCTTGTCACAACACAAGTGATTGCCTCAAATGCATTAAGAAGGAAAGAAAGTCCACAAATGAACTTTTCACAAGGCAGAATCTCAGAATCTTTGAAGAATCTCAAATCTCAAATATATTTTCATTTGTTTAATTTTTTTTGGTTACTACATGATTCCTTACGCGTTATTTCATAGTTTTGATATCTTCACTATTATTCTACAATGTAGAAAATTGTAAAAAAAAAAGTGTGTCCAAACTTTTGACTGGCACTATATATATATATATATATATATATATATATATATATATATATATATATATATATATATATATATATATATATATATATATACATACAGTGGGGAGAACAAGTATTTGAAACACTGCCGATTTTGCAGGTTTTCCTACTTACAAAGCATGTAGAGGTCTGCAATTTTTATCAAAGGTACACTTCAACTGTGAGAGACGGAATCTAAAATAAAAATCCAGAAAATCACATTGTATGATATTTAAGTAATTAATTTGCATTTTATTGCATGACATAAGTATTTGATCACTTACCAACCAGTAAGAATTCCGTCTCTCACAGACCTGTTAGTTTTTCTTTAAAAAGCCCTCCTGTTCTCCACTCATTACCTGTATTAACTGCACCTGTTTGAACTCGTTACCTGTATAAAAGACACCTGTCCACACACTCAATCAAACAGACACCAACCTCTCCACAATGGCCAAGACCAGAGAGCTGTGTAAGGACATCATGGGTAAAATTGTAGACCTGCACAAGGCTGGGATGGGCTACAGGACAATAGGCAAGCAGCTTGGTGAGAAGGCAACAACTGTTTGCGCAATTATTAGAAAATGGAAGAAGTTGAAGATGACGGTCAATCACCCTCGGTCTGGGGTTCCATGCAAGATCTCACCTCGTGGGGCATCAATGATCATGAGGAAGGTGAGGGATCAGCCCAGAACTACACGGCAGGACCTGGTCAATGACCTGGAAGAGAGCTGGGACCACAGTCTCAAAGAAAACCATTAGTAAAACACTACGCCGTCATGGATTAAAATCCTGCAGCGCACGCAAGGTCCCCCTGCTCATGCCAGCGCATGTCCAGGCCCGTCTGAAGTTTGCTAATGACCATCTGGATGATGGTCATTGGGTCAGTTAGGTCAGTTAGGATCAGCACTTTATTTTAAGAATGTGAAATGTCAGAATAATAGTACAGAGAATGATTTAATTCAGCTTTTATTTCTTTCATCACATTCCCAGTAGGTCAGAAGTTTACATACACTCAATTAGTATTTGGTAGCATTGCCTTCAAATTGTTTAATTTGAGTCAAACGTTTCGGGTAGCCTTCCACAAGCTTCCCACAATAAGTTGGGTGAATGTTGGCACATTCCTCCTGACAGAGCTGGTGTAACTGAGTCAGGTTTGTAGGCCTCCATGCTCGCACACGCTTTTTCAGTTCTGCTCACAAATTCTCTTTAGGATTGAGGTCAGGGCTTTGTGATGGCCACTCCAATAACCTGACTTTGTTGTCCTTAAGCATTTTGTAACAACTTTGGAAGTATGCTTGGGGTCATTGTCCATTTGGAAGCCCCTTTTGCAGCCAAGCTTTAACTTCCTGATTGATGTCTTGAGATGTTGCTTCAATATATCCACATAATTTTCCATCCTCATGATGCCATCAATTTTGTGAAGTGCACCAGTCCCTCCTGCAGCAAAGCACCCCCACAATATGATGCTGCCACCCCCGTGCTTCACGGTTGGGATGGTGTTCTTCGGCTTGCAAGCCTCCCCCTTTTTCCTCCAAACATAACAATGGTCATTATGGCCAAACAGTTCTATTTTTGTTTCATCAGACCAGAGGACATTTCTCCAAAAAGTATGATCTTTGTCCCTATGTGCAGTTACAAACCATAATCTGGCTTTTTTATGGTGGTTTTGGAGCAGTGACCTCTTCCTTGCTGAGCGGCCTTTCAGGTTATGTCGAAATAGGACTCGTTTTACTGCTGATATAGATACTTTTGTACCTGTTTCCTCCAGCATCTTCACAAGGTCCTTTGCTGTTGTTCTGGGATTGATTTGCACTTTTCGCACCAAAGTACATTCATCTCTAGGAGACAGAACACGTCTCCTTCCTGAGCGGTATGACGGCTGCGTGGTCCCATGGTGTTAATACTTGCGTACTAGTGTTTGTACAGATGAATGTGGTACCTTCAGGCGTTTGGAAATTGCTCCCAAGGACGAACCGGATTTGTGGAGGTCTACAATTATTTTGACCGATTTCTTTTGATTTTCCCATGATGTCAAGCAAAGAGGCACTGAGTTTGAAGGGAGGCCTTGAAATACATCCACAGGTACACCTCCAATTGACTCAAATAATGTCAATTAGCCTATCAGAAGCTTCTAAAGCCATGACATAATTTTCTGGAATTTTCCAAGCTGTTTAAATGCACAGTAAACTTAGTGTATGTAAACTTCTGACCCACTGGAATTGTGATACAGTGAATAATAAGTGAAATAATCTGTCTGTCTGTAAACAATTGCTTGAAAAATTACTTGTTTCATGTACAAAGTAGATGTCCTAACCGACTTGCGAAAACTATAGTTTGTTAACAAGAAATTTGTGGAGTGGTTGAAAAACGAATTTTAATGACTCCAACCTAAGTGTATGTAAACTTCCGACTTCAACTGTACAACTAATGTCAAATATGCTGTGTCCGTAAAATGTATAAAGGTTTAGAACATTTGTTAAAAATCACAGTACAGTTGTAAAATATATGGCAGCTAGAAATCAAAACTGGATGGTCTTCAGAGATAGATGCGAGGGGTTGAGGGTAGCTGAAGGATGGGAATAAAAACAAACAAAAGATAACTCATGTAAAATATACTGTCCATGAAATGTGTGTAGAACGTATAAACTGGAAGTAGAAGCCTAAGCGTTGTCCATTAGTTTAATCCAATTAGGGGAGGGGTGGAAAATAATGTACACCACCGTTCAAAAGTTTGGAGTCACTTAGAAATGTCCTTGTTTTTGAAAGAAAATCACATTTTTTATCCATTAAAATAACATCAAATTGATCAGAAATACAGTACTCAGAATTGCCAGAAACAAATTACTTTCTTCTGAAACACGTCAGTCTATTCTTGTTCTGAAAAATGAAGGCTATTCCATGCGAGAAATTGCCAAGAAACTGAAGATCCCGTGCAACGTGGTGTACTCCCTTCACAGAACAGCGCAAACTGGCCCTAACCAGAATATAAAGAGGAGTGGGAGGCCCCGGGGCACATCTGAGCAAGAAGACAAGTACATTAGAGTGTCTAGTTTGAGAAACAGACGTCTCACATGTCCTCAACTGGCAGCTTAATTACATAGTACCCGCAAAACATGGCTTTTTCTTTGCAACTCTGTCTAGAACGCCAGCATCCCGGAGTCGTCTCTTCACTGTTGACGTTGAGACTGGTGTTAATGGACAAAAAAATTGCTTTTCTTTCAAAAACAAGGACATTTCTAAGTGACCCAAAACTTTTGAACAGTAGTGTATAAATTTACTAAAATAAATATATGGCACATTGGAAATGATACAGACAATTACATTGATAGAAGCCACAATCTATCTGCAAAATTAAAGTTACGGTTGCCATGACATCACTCACAAACACATCTTCCCGTCTTAAGTCAGGTTCATCATACACAAACACACAAACACACACACACACACACACCCGCTTCTCCTCTCCTTGATCCGCTCCCCACCGCAGCCAGGCCTTCCCACAATCCCCCAAGGGTTCAACCTATGACCCGAGAGAGGTGTATTCTGGGTAACGTTGTTTTCATAACTCCTACCACCCTGGTTCTGCAAACACACAGGACCACAGAACATATGCACCGCATTACACACACACACACACACACACACACACACACACACACACACACACACACACACACACACACACACACACACACACACACACACACACACACACACACACACACTCAGAGCAGATTCACTCCCTATCACAACTCACACATATACGCACGCATGCACGTACTCACGAACGCACACACACACACACACACACACACACACACACACACACACACACACACACACACACAGAGACATTTCATCTGAAGCAGTCAGAACTAGTGTAGGTAGATAAATGCTCCTCCATACCACACACAGACACTTGTGTGTGTGTGTGTGTGTGTGTGTGTGTGAGTATGTGTGTCACTGGGTAATATTGAACACCATTTCATACTCTGTCTTCCCTTCAAAAATGAAAAATGTTTTAGTTTTTATTAGCGCAAATATCCACAAAACTCTCTCTCTCTCTTTCTCTTCACAAACACTCTCATATCTCTCCTCTTTAATTCTGTAGGCTTCAGCAGTGGCCTTCACACAGCTGATTTCCCATACAAACACACCCCATGACTCCTTCTCCTAACAATGTGTTGATCAGTGTGGTCAGTTTACAGTAAAAGGTGGATAATGGTTATCAAGGAGACCTTGACTAACAAGAAAAACAATGCTGTTTCCCCCTCATTTTACTGATTCATTTATTTTCAGTTAAACCGATACCGATTACAAATGAACTCCATGTTCGTACGACATCCTAATCTTAATGTAATTTATTTAATTGTGAAAGGATTCCAGCAGTTTGGAATTATGTTCTCAACTTTAGACTCTTTACAAAACACCTGCTGGAGGAAGAGGAGAATAGAACATAATTCTGCCAAGTGCAGTGCTTCATCCCAACAGTGATTCTTGTCATCTGGTTCCAATATGAACACCCTGTAACCCCATTTCCTCTCCCTCCCTCCTGCTTGTTCTTCTTTAGGGTGTGGCCTCTCCCCCTCGAAGTCATCATCTTCTCTACCTCCTCCACCACCCTCCCTCCTTTACACACACACAAGCACACACACAGACATGTGAAGAATTCAAACAGAACAGTACTTATGTGACAGAACTTCTCATATGAACACCCCTGTTGTTACAACTGTTTCAAGACAGAATACGCACACACACACACACACACACACACACACACACACACACACACACACACACACACACACACACACACACACACACACACACACACACACACACACACACACACACACACACACACACACACACACAGCCAACCCCTACTTCTCTGTGAAAGTCAGATGAAAGGAGGAAAGAAAAACATTCCTCTTTGCATCCCTCACTTCATACCTCGCTATTCCTTTTTTTAACATCAAATCTGGATTCAAGAACTTTCCTCAAAAACATTCACCCACACAATATCCCCCCTTCCTTATATCCCTCCCTGCTCTCCTCTCCATGGTGGATTCCTTCTGTTTTCCTGGTAGCTCAATTCAAAAGGAGGGAGAGATGGAGAGAGAGAGAGGAAGAGAGAGAGAGAGAGAGAGATGGAGGGAGGGAGGGAGAGAGAGAGGAAGGACGAGAAAGGAAGAGAGGGATAGAGTTCTGAACACATAGACATACAGATCTCAGAGTCTGAGGTTGTGTCCTAACTTGCAGCCTATTTCCTTTATAGTGCACTACTTTTGACAATGGCCCATAACGCACTATACAGGGAATAGGCCTTTTCAGACACAACCTCAGAGTCGCCAGGCGTTAGTCACAGTGTGCAACAGTGTTGAGAATCGAAGTGAAAACGTTCAGTTCAAGGTTGCAACATGCTGATGACTGACACAGAACAGTGGTAAGAACTGTTAACCATGTCACACTTCCCTTAGATATACTAGCACGCAAATGTGCGCCTGCAAACGCACATGTTCACACATACACACAGGAGCGCACGCAGGCACACACACACACACACACACACTTCTATCTCCCTCTCTCTCTCTGTCTCTCTCTCTCTTTGATCTCTCTGTTCTCTTGTCTTGTGCCGTCTGAAACAACAGTCCTAGTGTTATATAACAGCACATTCACCTAGGGCCTGGCCAGTGTGTGTGTGTGTTTATGTATGTGTGTTAGATGAATGGCCCTCTTCACCTATAGCCTCTCCGTAACCATTCCCAAAACAGCCCAAATTATTTTATCATGAACATCAGAGATTCCTGGTGGGCCTCGGAACAGCACTGAACCTTTCTCTCTTTCTCTTTCTCTTTCTCTTTCTCTCTCTCTTTCTCTCTCTCTCTCTTTCTCTCTCTCTTTCTCTCTCTCTTTCTCTCTCTCTTTCTCTTTCTCTTTCTCTCTCTCTTTCTCTCTCTCTTTCTCTTTCTCTTTCTCTTTCTCTCTCTCTTTCTCTCTCTCTTTCTCTTTCTCTCTCTCTTTCTCTCTCTCTCTCTCTTTCTCTTTCTCTTTCTCTCTCTCTTTCTCTTTCTCTCTCTCTTTCTCTCTCTCTCTCTTTCTCTCTCTCTTTCTCTTTCTCTTTCTCTTTCTCTTTCTCCCTCTCCTTTCCTCCCTCCATCTCCAGACCTTCTCTGATCTGGTAAAATATTCCTAGACCCTAAGGAGCAACGCACGCACGCACGCATGCACGCACGCACGCACGCACGCACGCACGCACGCACGCACGCACGCACACACACACACACACACACACACACACACACACACACACAACTATCTGTAACAACCGGGTAGAGGCAACGTGGCTGGATGTGTGTGATGAGGAATGTGGAGGATATACGTTTAATCCCACAGTAAGTTAGAATTGATTAAAGGTGTTATGAGGAGCTAACACTTCAAAGAGAGGGTTTGTGTGTGTGTGGTGTGTGTGTGTGTGCGGGGGGGGGGGTTGTGTGTGTATACAGTGAGCTCCAAAAGTATTGGGACAGTGACACACTTTTGGTCTATGTACACCCGATATGAATGAAAATGTCAATAAATTAAACCTGACGGTCTGCACTTTAACCTCATAGTAATTATATTATTTCAAATCCAAAGTGCTGGACTGCAGAGCCAAAACAACAACAAATGTCACTGTCCCAATACTTTTGGAGCTCACTGTATATACAGTGGGGTCTAAAATTAGACATCCTTAATACATATTAGCAATAATGACTATATTGTATGTTTATAAAAATTGGGAAATTATATTATTTTATACTAATACAATTGCTCAGAGAAAGAGATGTTGTTTAACAAGTGATAGTTGTTTTTCTCAAAAAGGTAGGGGTCAAAATTATTGACACACCTGTTTTCAATATCTCACCTTAAGAGGATAACGACACGGAGCCTTATTCTAAAATGTTTGAGGAGATGGAGAACACATTGGGAGGAATCGTAGACCATTCCTTCATAACAAATCCTTCCACATCCTTGATATCCTTCATCTGCGCTTATTGACTGCCCTCTTCAATTCAAACCACAGGTTTTCAATGGGTTTCAAGTCCGGAGACTGAGATGGCCATTGCAAAATGTTGATTTAGTGGCCAATTAACCATTTCTTTGTGGAATTTGATGTATGCTTGTGGTTATTGTCTTGCTGGAAGATACACTTGTGGCTAAGTTTCAGCAACCTGGCAGAGGCAATCAGGTTTTTGGCTAAAATATCCTGGTAGGCCTACTGGGTAAAGTTCATGATGCCTATGACCTTAAGAAGGGACCCAGGACCAGTGGAAGGAAAATAGCCCCATAACATCAAAGATCCACCACCATATTTTACAGTAGGTATGGGGTTCTGCTCTGCTTATGACTTTGCATTTAGACACCAAACCCACCACTGGTGTGCCTGGCCAAAGACCTCTGTTTTCATGTCAATCATTTCTGACCCCACCATATATACAACCCAAATAACCCAAACACTCGAGTAAATGAAATTTACGAAGTATATTGAAAGTGTAACGATGTGCACTGAGAGTCGGGAAGCAAGTTCAGGGAGTGAGTGTTTTTATAAATAAACGTAACGTAATACAAAACAAGAAACCACGAACAACGCACAGACATGTAACAGAAACAATGACGACTGGGGAAGAAACCAAAGGGAGTGACATATAAAGGGCAGGTCATGACGGAGGGGATGGAGTCTCCAGGTGAGTATCATTATGCGCGTAACGCTGGTGACAGGTGTGCGCCCTAACGAGCAGCCTGGTGACCTAGAGGCCCGGAGAGGGAGCACACGTGACAGAAAGCAGGTGCTTCCACACAGATGTGGTTCCTGAGTTAATAAAGCAATTAACATCCCATCATGCTTCGGGTCATGTATAAAAATGATGGGCAGGACATTATTTTGACTACTTTGGCCATGCCCCCCAATGGTGACACTGCCTCCATCCACTGGGTACGAATGGTCGCTGAATGGTTTGATGAGCATGAAAATGATGTAAACCATATGCCATGGTCATCTCAGTCACCAGATCTCAACCCAACTGAATACTTATGGGAGATTCTGGAGCGGCGCCTGAGACAGTGTTTTCTACCACCATCAACAAAACACCAAGTGATGGAATTTCTTGTAGAAGAATGGTGTTGCATCCCTCCAATAGAGTTCCAGACACTTGTAGAATCTGTCAAAGTGCATTGAAGCTGTTCTGGCTCATGGTTCCCCAATACCCAACATCAACACTTTATGTTGGTGTTTCCTTTGTTTTGGCAGTTACCTGTACACACACACACACACACACACACACACACACACACACACACACACACACACACACACACACACACACACACACACACACACACACACACACACACACACACACATTTTATGGTAAGAGCAACAGGAATTAATGATGCAACCATCAAACAACGCAACCAACCATAATAAAATCTCAGAGAGATAGAGATTGAAATAGAGAGAGAAAGAGAGAGAGGGAAGGAGCGAGGGAGGGTGGTAACTCCAGAGCTTAGAGGTCAGTGTTTAGGGGTGAAAGGTCGTCTCTGAAACAGCTCCTTTGACTGCAGGTGGCTCAGCTCCCCCACTCGCTCTCTCTCTCTCTCTCACACACACACACACACACACACACACACACACACACACACACACACACACACACACACACACACACACACACACACACACACACACACACACACACACACACACACACACACACACACACACACGGAGTGATCTGACTGCTACTGAGCTTAGCTGTAGAGAGAGACCTATCATCATCAGTAGAGCGTTCCATCTTTCCTATCAGTTAGATGTGATGTTAGACCTCTAGTGACCAAACACACACACTGCAGCACCTTCCATCACTTCAGTTAACAGTAATGATGCATTACTTTACACCTTCCATCACTTAAATGATTTTAGTTACAGTAATGATGCATTACTTTACACCTTCCATCACTTCAGTTAACAGTAATGATGCATTACTTTACACCTTCCATCACTTCAGTTAACAGTAATGATGCATTACTTTACACCTTCCATCACTTCAGTTAACAGTAATAATGCATTACTTTACACCTTCCATCACTTCAGTTAACAGTAATGATGCATTACTTTACACCTTCCATCACTTCAGTTAACAGTAATAATGCATTACTTTACACCTTCCATCACTTCAGTTAACAGTAATGATGCATTACTTTACACCTTCCATCACTTCAGTTAACAGTAATGATGCATTACTTTACACCTTCCATCACTTCAGTTAACAGTAATAATGCATTACTTTACACCTTCCATCACTTCAGTTAACAGTAATGATGCATTACTTTACACCTTCCATCACTTCAGTTAACAGTAATGATGTATTACTTTACACCTTCCATGACTTCAATGATTTTAGTTACAGTAATGATGCATTCATTTACACCGTCCATCACTTCAGTTAACAGTAATGATGCATTACTTTACACCTTCCATCACTTCAGTTAACAGTAATGATGCATTCCATCACTTCAATGACTTCAGTTTTGTTGTACACACGTGTATTGTGTGTGTTATTGTAAAAGTTTCTCATGTACATTATAGACATTTTAGTGATACCAAGACAATTTCCTAGAACCTTGTACGTGGCTAATAAAATTATTCTAATTACCTTCAAATGTTGCAGTCCTGTCTGTTGGCTATCAGCGGAGGCTGGTGGGAGGAGCTATAGGAGGACGGGCTCATTATAATGGATGGAATGGAATTAAAGGAACCGAGTCAAACATGTGGTTTCCATATGTTTGATACCGTTCAATTGATTCCATTCCAGACATCACAATGAGCCCGTCCTCCTATCATCATGGCTATATAGTGGCAGACATGTTGTGCTACGGTTCTGATGTCTCTGAACACGGTGAAATATCAACGAAATAGAAGTTATCTGTTCGAAATGAATACTATAGATGAACACAGAACAAAAACCTTCTTCCACCACAGAGAGTGAGGTAACAGAGGACATGGTACACTCACGTAAGGCACTCATTCACCAATAACGATTGACAGATGTGGCACTCCACAAGCATATCTTTACGCTTCTGTCCAGACTGTACCGTATTTGGCCCTTTGTTGAGGCTGATCTCCAAGTTGAGTTATCTGTCACTCAGATGCTGATACTACCCAACCTGTGGGAAATCCCCACTGTCATCAACGCCTGGTCGCCAAATTTCAACTTTGAGAGTCTTTCCATAACCATTTGCCGCGTGGGTCTTGTGGCCCCTGAAAAATTGACAAATGTAGGAATTCTGAACAACACATTCCAGGGTCCTCCAAGTCTAGCTTGGCCAGATGTGCATGTATGTGCATTCGTGTTTGAGTAAAGGTTTCTGATAAAAACATAGCCCAACCATGGGCTTTATCACTGCCCTCTATAGGCTGGACACAACAGAACCTTCTGTTGATTCAGGTTCACAGCTCTAGTCACGTTGGTCGTCTTCAACATACTGGGTCCTGAGGCCATAGTATACCAGCAATAGTGAATTGGCAACAACTCCTAGCTGTGAAAAGGTCAACCATACAGAATATAAACACAGCCTTGCTGGTATTATCCCATAAGTGTGAATGAGGAAGGTAGTAAAGGGGTCTGGAAGTGTAGGTCAACTATACTCAGACACCTAACAAACATCTTAACTCATCCTTTATTTATTTACACCGTGGCAACGACAACGGCTAGCGCTGCCGCCAGGACAGATGTTCTTCTTCAGCAAATGTTGGTTGGTCTCACTGGTTGTGTGTTCTATCAATAATGAAGTTGAGGTGAGTGACTGGCCTTAGCCTCATTTAATAACTTACAGTCCCAATCTGATAATGCAGGGATGCAAAGTCATCCTTCCTAGTATGGACACAGTAATATTATTTCACTAGGTCACATGATCAGGAAAAACTCTAGAGAGCAGCCGTCTGAGATGACAATTGACACAACCAGCCAAGAGAGAGTTAATTCTGCTCTAGTGGGGTTTGTTTTGTGTGTGTGTGTGTGTGTGTGTGTGTGTGTGTGTGTGTGTGTGTGTGTGTGTGTGTGTGTGTGTGTGTGTGTGTGTGTGTGTGTGTGTGTGTGTGTGTGTGTGTGTGTGTGTGATTTCAGCTGTCATTTCACATGCACTATATCTTTGTAGTCATTTATTAATAGTAATCCTAAAGTCCCATTTGTTGACATTCAACTTGTGTGAATACATTCAGTCAGTTACATATTGAACATGGTAGAACAGGATAATGGAACCTCTAGAAACAAAACCACCTGCTGTCTTTCTCGCTATTGTACTGACCATGAATGATACAGTAGAGACAAGAGTTTTTCTGTCTGCTTTATCCTGGGCAGGAAACATTCTGGGCCCTGTGTATGAGTTATGTAAAGTTAGAAATGTCAGGAGTTGTTCCTGGAAGTAAACGCCTATCTAGATGGCAATCAGGATTTAGGACTATCATCATTTACATTCTGTCACAATGCTAATTATTCGAGCCCTGCGGTAACACACCAGATTAAGCTAATCAGATATGTTAGTGCAGGGCTGGAACTAAAGCTTGCCCCTGGACTAGTGAGCATGTCAGGCGTGGGAGTCTGATTTGAGCTGCTCCAGCTCGGTGGAGGTACCAGTACCAGTACCAGTTCCAGTCTTTCTGGTTCCGGGTGTTTGTTGTCTTCCCTTTTTAAACACAGCTGCTATCTCCTCAAATGTCTTCCCTTTGGTCTCCGGCACGCGCAGGTAAGTGAACACAGTGAAGCCAAACAACAGCACCGCAAACAGGATGAACACATAGCTACCACACAGAGCCTGGAGGGAGGGGTGGAGGGTGGAGGGAGGGAGGGAGGGAGGGAGGGAGGGAGGGAGGGAGGGAGAGGGAGAGAGAGAGAGAGAATTAATGGGTCTGTCAATCTGTCTGTTCCGCTGTCCATCTGTCCGTCTGTCCATGTATCTTACCTCTATGTAAGGGAAGGTCATGCCTATGATGAAGTTGCTGGTCCAGTTGGTGCAGCCAGCCAGAGCTAGAGCAGCAGGCCTGGGGCCCTGACTGAATAACTCAGCCACGATGAACCAGGGGATGGGACCAGGGCCGATCTCAAAGAAACACACAAACAGGAAGATGGCCGACATGCTGACATAGGACATCCAGGAGTAGACACTCTGGGGAGGAGAGGAGAGGAGAGGAGAGGAGAGGAGAGGAGAGGAGAGGAGAGGAGAGGAGAGGAGAGGAGAGGAGAGGAGAATAGAACACCTTATTGTTTTACTCTGGAGAGACAAGAGATGGTTAAAAAACACAGGAAACAGTCATATACAGACAGGAAATATACGCTCTAAAATACTGAAACCCTATTGGTAGAGAGATAGAGACAATGATTTTTGATTGGTCATACCAGGTACACGAGGCCGACTGTCATGGCGACGGCACAGATACACATCCCACCTAAACCAATCAGGGTCAACGTTCGTCTGCCGGCCCTGTCCACTAGAGCCACCTGCAACACACACACATTTCAGTGTGACTGTTTGCATCACTGACCTACAAATGGTTAGTCTACGTGTGCACGTGTTAGTTTGTCAGTGTGTGTGTGTGTGTGTGTGTGTCTTTCCGTACCGACACCATCGTAAAGACGGTATTGAGAACTCCTACTCCAATGGTTGCATAGATAGGCTGAGTGACTCCTGCTCTCTCAAAGATGGCTGTTGAGTAATAAAAGATCTGAAGAGATTAAAACAAACATTATGTTTCCATTCAGTAAAGCAGAGTCATAAAAACCTCAATCTGGCTCATCCAGGCTGTTAAAACGATGTAAAACAATATACAACAATATAAAACTACATAAAAAAGATACAATAAATTCACTCGTGACTCAACACACACACAAACACACACACACTCACAATTCGCTCTCACTCGTTAAAACTCCCTCTCAATTCTTCCTGTATTCCCTCTCTCAGACAGTTGTTCTCTCTCTCTCAGTAACTCACAGTGTTGATTCCAGACAGTTGTTCTCTCTCTCTCAGTAACTCAGCGTTGATTCCAGACAGTTGTTCCCTCTCTCTCAGTAACTCACAGTGTTGATTCCAGACAGTTGTTCCCTCTCTCCCCCTCTCTCTCAGTAACTCACAGTGTTGATTCCAGACAGTTGTTCCCTCTCTCTCAGTAACTCACAGTGTTGATTCCAGACAGTTGTTCCCTCTCTCTCTCAGTAACTCAGTGTTGATTCCAGACAGTTGTTCACTCTCTCTCAGGAACTCACAGTGTTGATTCCAGACAGTTGTTCCCTCTCTCTCTCAGTAACTCACAGTGTTGATTCCAGACAGTTGTTCCCTCTCTCTCTCAGTAACTCAGTGTTGATTCCAGACAGTTGTTCACTCTCTCTCAGTAACTCACAGTGTTGATTCCAGACAGTTGTTCCCTCTCTCTCAGTAACTCACAGTGTTGATTCCAGACAGTTGTTCCCTCTCTCTCAGGAACTCACAGCATTGATTCCAGACAGTTGTTCACTCTCTCTCAGTAACTCACAGTGTTGATTCCAGACAGTTGTTCCCTCTCTCTCTCAGTAACTCAGTGTTGATTCCAGACAGTTGTTCACTCTCTCTCAGTAACTCACAGTGTTGATTCCAGACAGTTGTTCCCTCTCTCTCAGGAACTCACAGTGTTGATTCCAGACAGTTGTTCACTCTCTCTCAGTAACTCACAGTGTTGATTCCAGACAGTTGTTCTCTCTCTCTCAGTAACTCAGTGTTGATTCCAGACAGTTGTTCACTCTCTCTCAGGAACTCACAGTGTTGATTCCAGACAGTTGTTCCCTCTCTCTCTCAGTAACTCACAGTGTTGATTCCAGACAGTTGTTCCCTCTCTCTCTCAGTAACTCAGTGTTGATTCCAGACAGTTGTTCACTCTCTCTCAGTAACTCACAGTGTTGATTCCAGACAGTTGTTCCCTCTCTCTCAGTAACTCACAGTGTTGATTCCAGACAGTTGTTCCCTCTCTCTCAGGAACTCACAGTGTTGATTCCAGACAGTTGTTCCCTCTCTCTCAGTAACTCACAGTGTTGATTCCAGACAGTTGTTCCCTCTCTCTCAGGAACTCACAGCATTGATTCCAGACAGTTGTTCACTCTCTCTCAGTAACTCACAGTGTTGATTCCAGACAGTTGTTCCCTCTCTCTCTCAGTAACTCAGTGTTGATTCCAGACAGTTGTTCACTCTCTCTCAGTAACTCACAGTGTTGATTCCAGACAGTTGTTCCCTCTCTCTCAGGAACTCACAGTGTTGATTCCAGACAGTTGTTCACTCTCTCTCAGTAACTCACAGTGTTGATTCCAGACAGTTGTTCTCTCTCTCTCAGTAACTCAGTGTTGATTCCAGACAGTTGTTCTCTCTCTCTCAGTAACTCAGTGTTGATTCCAGACAGTTGTTCCCTCTCTCTCAGTAACTCACAGTGTTGATTCCAGACAGTTGTTCCCTCTCTCTCTCTCAGTAACTCACAGTGTTGATTCCAGACAGTTCTTCTCTCTCTCTCTCAGTAACTCAGTGTTGATTCCAGACAGTTGTTCTCTCTCTCTCTCTCAGTAACTCACAGTGTTGATTCCAGACAGTTGTTCTCTCTCTCTCTAAGTAACTCACAGTGTTGATTCCAGACAGTTGTTCCCTCTCTCTCAGTAACTCACAGCGTTGATTCCAGACAGTTGTTCTCTCTCTCTCAGTAACTCACAGTGTTGATTCCAGACAGTTGTTCCCTCTCTCTCAGTAACTCACAGTGTTGATTCCAGACAGTTGTTCCCTCTCTCTCAGTAACTCACAGTGTTGATTCCAGACAATTGTTCTCTCTCTCTCCCAGTAACTCACATCATTGATTCCAGACAGTTGTTCTCTCTCTCTCAGTAACTCAGTGTTGATTCCAGACAGTTGTTCCCTCTCTCTCAGTAACTCACAGTGTTGATTCCAGACAGTTGTTCCCTCTCTCTCAGTAACTCACAGTGTTGATTCCAGACAGTTGTTCCCTCTCTCTCAGTAACTCACAGTGTTGATTCCAGACAGTTGTTCTCTCTCTCTGTCAGTAACTCACAGTGTTGATTCCAGACAGTTGTTCCCTCTCTCTCTCAGTAACTCAGTGTTGATTCCAGACAGTTGTTCCCTCTCTCTCAGTAACTCACAGTGTTGATTCCAGACAGTTGTTCACTCTCTCTCAGTAACTCACAGTGTTGATTCCAGACAGTTGTTCTCTCTCTCTCAGTAACTCACAGTGTTGATTCCAGACAGTTGTTCTCTCTCTCTCTCAGTAACTCACAGTGTTGATTCCAGACAGTTGTTCTCTCTCTCTCTCAGTAACTCACAGTGTTGATTCCAGACAGTTGTTCCCTCTCTCTCAGTAACTCACAGCGTTGATTCCAGACAGTTGTTCTCTCACTCTCAGTAACTCACAGTGTTGATTCCAGACAGTTGTTCTCTCTCTCTATCAGTAACTCACAGAGTTGATTCCAGACAGTTGTTCCCTCTCTCTCAGTAACTCACAGCGTTGATTCCAGACAGTTGTTCTCTCTCTCTCTCAGTAACTCACAGTGTTGATTCCAGACAGTTGTTCCCTCTCTCTCAGTAACTCACAGTGTTGATTCCAGACAGTTGTTCTCTATCTCTCTCAGTAACTCACATCATCGATTCCAGACAGTTGTTCCCTCTCTCTCAGTAACTCACAGTGTTGATTCCAGACAGTTGTTCCCTCTCTCTCAGTAACTCACAGTGTTGATTCCAGACAGTTGTTCTCTCTCTCTCCCAGTAACTCACATCATTGATTCCAGACAGTTGTTCCCTCTCTCTCAGTAACTCACAGTGTTGATTCCAGACAGTTGTTCCCTCTCTCTCAGTAACTCACAGTGTTGATTCCAGACAGTTGTTCTCTCTCTCTCCCAGTAACTCACATCATTGATTCCAGACAGTTGTTCTCTCTCTCTCAGTAACTCACAGTGTTGATTCCAGACAGTTGTTCTCTCTCTCTCTCAGTAACTCACAGTGTTGATTCCAGACAGTTGTTCCCTCTCTCTCAGTAACTCACAGCGTTGATTCCAGACAGTTGTTCTCTCACTCTCAGTAACTCACAGTGTTGATTCCAGACAGTTGTTCTCTCTCTATCAGTAACTCACAGATTGATTCCAGACAGTTGTTCCCTCTCTCTCAGTAACTCACAGTGTTGATTCCAGACAGTTGTTCCCTCTCTCTCAGTAACTCACAGAGTTGATTCCAGACAGTTGTTCCCTCTCTCCCCCTCTCTCTCAGTAACTCACAGTGTTGATTCCAGACAGTTGTTCCCTCTCTCTCAGTAACTCACAGTGTTGATTCCAGACAGTTGTTCCCTCTCTCTCTCAGTAACTCACAGAGTTGATTCCAGACAGTTGTTCCCTCTCTCTCAGTAACTCACAGAGTTGATTCCAGACAGTTGTTCCCTCTCTCTCAGTAACTCACAGCGTTGATTCCAGACAGTTGTTCCCTCTCTCTCAGTAACTCACAGTGTTGATTCCAGACAGTTGTTCCCTCTCTCTCAGTAACTCACATAGTTGATTCCAGACAGTTGTTCCCTCTCTCTCAGTAACTCACAGTGTTGATTCCAGACAGTTGTTCTCTCTCTCTCAGTAACTCACAGTGTTGATTCCAGACAGTTGTTCCCTCTCTCTTAGTAACTCACAGCGTTGATTCCAGACAGTTGTTCTCTCTCTCTCAGTAACTCACAGTGTTGATTCCAGACAGTTGTTCCCTCTCTCTCAGTAACTCACAGAGTTGATTCCAGACAGTTGTTCCCTCTCTCTCAGTAACTCAGAGTTGATTCCAGACAGTTGTTCCCTCTCTCTCAGTAACTCACAGAGTTGATTCCAGACAGTTGTTCCCTCTCTCTCAGTAACTCACAGTGTTGATTCCAGACAGTTGTTCCCTCTCTCTCAGTAACTCACAGAGTTGATTCCAGACAGTTGTTCCCTCTCTCTCAGTAACTCACAGTGTTGATTCCAGACAGTTGTTCCCTCTCTCTCAGTAACTCACAGTGTTGATTCCAGACAGTTGTTCCCTCTCTCTCAGTAACTCAGTGTTGATTCCAGACAGTTGTTCCCTCTCTCTCTCAGTAACTCAGTGTTGATTCCAGACAGTTGTTCCCTCTCTCTCAGTAACTCAGTGTTATTTCCAGACAGTTGTTCCCTCTTTCTCAGTAACTCACAGCGTTGATTCCAGACAGTTGTTCTCTCTCTCTCAGTTACTCACAGCGTTGATTCCAGACAGTTGTTGTGAGAGATGCATCATCAGGGCTACAAACAGCTGCTGCCTGTAGAGAGACGACCGCACCTAGAAGACCACAGACATATTACAGCGTTATTACGGAATTACAGACACATATCACACTGTTAATACAGGACTACAGACACATATCACACTATTAATACAGGACTACAGACACATATCACACTATTAATACAGGACTACAGGACTACAGAAACATATCACACTATTAATACAGGACTACAGGACTACAGACACATAACACACTATTAATACAGGACTACAGACACATATCACACTATTAATACAGGACTACAGACACATATCACACTATTAATACAGGACTACAGACACATATCACATTAATAATACAGGACTACAGAAACATATCACATTATTAATACAGGACTATAGGACTACAGAAACATATCACAATATTAATACATGACTACAGGACTAAAGAAACATATCACATTATTAATACAGGACTACAGACACACAACGCATTATTAATACAGGACTACAGACACACACCACATTATTAATACAGGACTACAGACACATATCACATTATTAATACAGGACTACAGACACATAACACATTATTAATACAGGACTACAGACACATAACACATTATTAATACAGGACCACAGACACACATCACATTATTAATACAGGACTACAGACACATATCACATTATTAATACAGGACTACAGACACACATCACATTATTAATACATGACCACAGACACACATCACATTATTAATACAGGACTACAGCAACACATCATATTATTAATACCGGACTACAGACACACATCACACTATTAATACAGGACTACAGACACACATCGCACTATTAATACAGGACTACAGACACACATCACAGTATTAATACAGGACCACAGACACACACCACACTATTAATACAGGACTACAGACACATATCACGTTATTAATACATTACCACAGACACATAACACATTATTAATACAGGACCACAGACACACACCACACTATTAATACAGGACTACAGACACACAACACATGTTTAATACATTACCACAGACACATATCCCATTATTAATATATGACCACAGACACATATCACATTATTAATACAGGACTACAGACACATATCACATTATTAATACAGGACTACAGACACATATCACACTATTAATACAGGACTACAGACACATAACACATTATTAATACAGGATTACAGACACATATCACACTATTAATACAGGACTACAGACACATATCACATATTTAATACAGGACTACAGACACATATCACATTATTAATACAGGACCACAGACACTCTGTCACGGCTTTCTTCCTGGGATGAAGGAGAGGACCAAAATGCAGCGCAGTTAGTGTTCAACATGTTTAATTAAACAATAAACGATGAACATTAACAAATAACAAAATAACAAACGTGAAAGCCGAGACAGTCCTATCTGGTGCAGAACACAAACACAGAGACAGGAAACAACCACCCACAATCCCCAACACAAAACAAGCCACCTATATATGATTCTCAATCAGGGACAACGATTGACAGCTGTCTCTGATTGAGAACCATATTAGGCTGAACACAGAAACAGACGAACTAGACACACAACATAGAATACCCACCCCAACTCACGCCCTGACCAACTAAACACATACAAAACAACAGAAAACAGGTCAGGAACGTGACACACACATCACATTATTAATACAGGACTACAGACACATAACACATTATTAATACAGGATTACAGACATATATCACATTATTAATACAGGACTACAGACATATATCACATTATTAATACAGGACTACAGACACACATCACATTATTAATACAGGACTACAGACACATAACACATTATTAATACAGGACTACAGACATATATCACATTATTAATACAGGACTACAGACACATAACACATTATTAATACAGGACCACAGACACACATCACATTATTAATACAGGACTACAGAAACATATCACATTATTAATACAGGACCAGTCCGACATGGATTAGACAGCTACAGACTAGATGTTCAGTAGACTAGATATTGAACGTACCAGGACGGCGATAGAGACTTGCGCCTCCTTCTCCACCTCCTCCTTCTCCCTCCTCATCTCCTCCAGGTCAGCTGATGGGTCATACTCTCCCTTCAGACGACGCAGACCTACAAACGCACACACACACATCAAGTGTGTATTTTGGACACACCTACTCATTCAAGGGTTTTTATTTATTTATACTATTTTCTACATTGTAGAATAATAGTGAAGACATCAAAACTATGAAATAACAGTAACCACAAAAGTTTTAAACAAATCTAAATATATTTTTGATTCTTCAAAGTAGCCACCCTTTGCCTTGATGACAGCTTTGCACACTCTTGGCATTCTCTCAACCAGCTTCACCTGGAATGCTTTTCCAACAGTGTTTTCCAACAGGAGTTCCCACATATGCTGAGCACTGCTTTTTCTTTACTCTGCGGTCCAACTCATCCCAAACCATCTCAATTTGGTTGAGGTCGGGTGATTGTGGAGGCCAGGCCATCTGATGCAGCACTTACACAGCCTGGAGGTGTGTTGGGTCATTGTCCTGTTGAAAAACAAATGATAGTCCCACTAAGCACAAACCAGATGGGATGGCGTATCACTGCAGAATGCTGTGGTAGCCATGCTGGTTAAGTGTGCCTTGACTTCTAAATAAATCACAGACAGTGTCACCAGCAAAGCACCCACACCTCCATGCTTCACGATGGGAACAATACATGCGGAGATCGTCCGTTCACCTACTCTGCGTCTCACAAAGACACGGCAGTTGGAAACTAAAATCGCAAATTTGGACTCATCAGACCAAAGTACAGATTTCCACCGGTTTAATGTCCATCACTCGTGTTTCTTGGCCCAAGCAAGTCTCTTCTTCTTATTGGTGTCCTTTAGTAGGAGTTTCTTTGCAGCAATTTGACCATGAAGGCCTGATTCACACAGTCTCCTCTGAACAGTTGATGTTGAGATGTCTGTTACTTGAACTCTGTGAAGCATTTATTTGGGCTGCAATTTCTGAGGCTGGTAACTCTAATGAACTTATCCTCTGCAGCAGAGGTAACTCTGGGTCTTCCTTTCCTGTGATGGTCCTCATGAGAGACAGTTTCATCATAGCGCTTGATGGTTTTTGTGACTGCACTTAAAGATACTTTCCGTATTGACTGACCTCCATGCTTTAAAGTAATGATGGACTGTTGTTTCTCTTTGCTTATTTGAGCTGTTCTTGGACTTATTATTTTACCAAATAGGGCAATCTTCTGTATAACCCCTACCTTGTCACAACACAACTGATTGGCTCAAACGCATTAAGAAGGAAATAAATTCCACAAATTAACTTTTAACAAGGCACACTTGTTAATTGAAATGCATTACAGGTGACTACCTCATGAAGCTGGTTGAGAGAATGCCAAGAGTGTGGAAAGCTGTCATGAAGGAAAAGAGTGGCTACTCTGAAGAATCTCAAATATAAAATATATTTTGATTTGTTTAACCTTTTTTGATTACTACATGATTCAATATTTGTTATTTCATAGTGTTGATGACTTCACTATTATTCTACAATGTAGAAAATAGAACAAATAAAGAAAAACCCTTGAATGAGTATGTGTCAAAACTTTTGACTGGTAATGTATTTTCTAAGAGAGAGCTGAGATGTCTACTGTACATACTCTTCTTAGCCTCCTCAACCATGCCTCTCTTGATGTAGAGGTATCTGGGACTCTCAGGACACAGTGGCAGCAGTAGAGACTGTAACACAGCAGGGGCTCCAGACAGACCCAGCAGCAGTGGCCAGTAGTAGTCATTACCCAGGAGGAACTCTAGACCTAGCACCTGGGGGACAGGGGGACGGAGATGAGGGACAGACACAGAGAGAGTCAGGGGGACAGAGATGAGGGACAGACACAGAGAGAGACAGGGGGACAGAGATTAGGGACGGACACAGAGAGAAACAGGAGGACAGAGATTAGGAATGAACATAGAGAGAGTCAGGGGGACAGATAATAGGGACGGACACAGAGAGAGACAGGGGGACATAGATTAGGGGACGGACACAGAGAGACAGGGGGACAGAGATTAGGGGACGGACAGAGAGAGACAGAGGGACAGAGATTAGGAACGAACACAGAGAGAGACAGGGGGACAGAGATTAGGGATGAACACAGACAGTGACGCGGGGATAGAGATTAGAGGACAGACAGTGACAGGAGGATTGAGATTAGATGACAGAAAGAGACAGGGGGATAGAGATTAGATGACAGAAAGAGACAGGGGAATAGAGATTAGAGGACAGACAGTGACAGGGGGATAGAGATTAGAGGACAGACACATAAGTGTGTGTGTGTGTGTGTGTGTGTGTGTGTGTGTGTGTGTGTGTGTGTGTGTGTGTGTGTGTGTGTGTGTGTGTGTGTGTGTGTGTGTGTGTGTGTGTGTGTGTGTGTGTGTGTGTGTGTGTGTCTATGCTTGCATGTGTGTGTTCGTGTGTGTACATGTGTGTGTGTGTGTGGTCTTACCTGACTCAGTAGTATACCAGTAACAGTAGCCAGTTGATGTAAGGTTCCCAGAGCTCCTCTGTAGGCCATGGGAGCTATCTCCCCTATATACATAGGAACTAACCCTGAGGACAGACCTGAGAGAGAGAGTGAAGGTGAGAGAGAAGGGGGAGATAGAGAGAGAGAGAAGGGGAGAGAGAAGGGGGAGATAGAAAGAGAGAGAAAGAAGGGGAGAGAGAAGGGGGGAGATAGAGAGAGAGATAGAGAGAGAGAAGGGGAGAGAGAAGGGGGAGATAGAAAGAGAGAGATAGAAGGGGAGAGAGAAGGGGGGAGATAGAGAGAGAGAAGGGGAGAGAGAAGGGGGGAGATAGAGAGAGAGAAGGGAGAGAGAGACAAACGTAAAATACCAAAAAATTGCATGCAGGGCAGAATTAGGCTGATACCAGCTGATTATCAAAATCCAGGAAAGAGCCATTCAATTCTACAACCACCGAAAAGGAAGTGATTCCCAAACCTTATAAAACAAAGCCATCACCTACAGAGAGATGAACCTGGAGAAGAGTCCCCTAAGCAAGCTGGTCCTGGGGATCTGTTCACAAACACAAACAGACCCCACATAGTCCCAGGACAGCAACATAGTTAGACCCAACCAAATCATGAGAAAACAAAAAGAGAATTACTTGACACATTGGAAAGAATTAACGAAAAAACTGAGCAAACTAGAATGCTATTTGGCCCTAAACAGAGAGTACACAGTGGCAGAATACCTGGCCACTGTGACTTACCCAAACTTAAGGAAAGCCGTGACTATGTACAGACTCAGTGAGCATAGCCTTGCTATTGAGAAAGGCCGCCGTAGGCAGACCTGGCTCTCAAGAGAAGACAAGCTATGTGCTCACTGCCCACCAAATGAGGTGGAAACTGAGCTGCACTTCCTAACCTCCTGCCAAATGTGTACAATCACAGCAGCAAGATTTGTGACCTGTTGCCACAAGAAAAGGGCAACCAGTGAAGAACAAACACCATTGTTAATACAATCCATATTTATGTTTATTTATTTTATTTGTTGTACTTGAACTATTTACACATAATATGACATTTGAAATGTCTTTATTATTTTGGAACTTTTGTGAGTGTAATGTTGCCTGTTAATTTTTATTGTTTATTTCACTTTTGTTTATTATCCACTTCACTTTGCTTAGGCAATGTTATCATAGGTTTCCCATGCCAATAAAGCCCTTGAATTGAAATTGAATTGAGAAAGAGAAAGGGAGAGGAGAAGGGGGTGCTTGTAGTGATAAGGATGTACATAGTGGACAGAGCCTGGCCAAACACTTCCTTCCTGATGTGCTGTAGTGTGTGACTCAATGTATTGATAACTCACCACAGTAGAAACCCATTACACATCGTCCAGCGATGACCATGACATGAGGTTTCCACATCTTAGCCATCACCATCAGTAGTCCTGCTATTACTGCTAACACATTCACCATCAACATGCCCTTCACCCTGCACAGACAGCATAGGCATTAGCTCAGTGGGCTAACACAGTCTTGTGACATACAGACGACCCGACTTCAAACCCAGTCACAAAAGCGCATTCCATTTCTTCTTGAGACAGATAGAGGAAGAGGGAGGTTCGGATGCTCACACACACCTTCCTCTCAGGTCTCCAATGAAGCCCACCAGGAAGGACGACACCACGCCCCCGATGGAGAAGATCGACACAGACAGAGACCAATACATGACCACAGAGGGATGCACTTCCTGCTTCTCTGTCTCTGTACCGTTCTCTGATAGGAGAAGAGGCTCCTCAGGGAGCACCCCCAGGGACCGCCCATAATGCTGCTCGATCACCTAGGAAACAAAGTAAAGGTTTATAATAGTACTTGCTGTTTACTCATTACTAAAATAAACAGTGTGTGTGTGTACCTTCTGTGGCGCATTGATGACGCCCAGGCTGTATCCGAACTGTAGAGAACCCAAGACTGCTGAAAACACTGCTAGGGCTAGAGTGCCTGTCAGCTGCTGTAGGACACACAGATATTGAAAGGTGCCTGTAATGCGCTGACCTAGTGTGCAGGGAACCAGTTCAATGCACCATGCAGTCCCACCTGCTGTAAAATACTGTTTATAACAGAGCAACAGAACATCTTCACATTACTCAGTGTTACTGTTTCCTGATTCAACTAATCAAGGGCTTGATATTTAGTTGACTAGTTGAATTAGGTGTGTGACACATGCTGTTCATAAAAATATATGGACATTTCTGCTCTGTCCAAAATTACAACCGACTGACTGCAGCAAGAGGCAAGTGGAAAGGTAGGGAGAAGGTAAGGAACTTGTTTGTTGGCCCTGCATTAAAGACCAAATTTGGCAACAAGAAAACCCTGTAATAATTACAAAAATACATCAGTTTTACTTGAGGACCAAAACGTTGACCGAGGCGTCATACAGGTTGCAAAATAGTTGGATGTACTGATTCCATGGCACATGGTCTATGAACTGAGACACACGATGTAGAGTTGTTTCATTTAAATGATTATAGAACATTCTTGAAACCAGTAGAATGTTCTATAATTGGGGGATACAACCATCCCAGCTCTGCAGATTTTGCTGCGAAGAGACAGAATCATTATCTCACTTGTTCTTGTACTGCCCATACTGTATGTAGCTTGTTTTTGGTCGCAGGTTCAGGAATGGCTAAACAATTGCTACATTTACTTGGAGCTAACTCTGCAAATAGCACTGCTGGGTGATTTGATAAGTCATAGTCAATCCATCAATAATATAATAATACTCTTATCAAAGGTGTTTATCTTTCATTTACAATCTGTAGAAACTACGAGAATAGAAAGGTTCAGAGCTGTTGTGAAACATCACACAGCGGAAAATCTACGGCAGCTAGAAATCAAAACTGGTTGGTCTTCAGAGATAGATGGGAGGGGTTGAGGGTAGCTGAAGGATGGGACTAAAACAAACAAAATAGAACTAATGTCAAATATACTGTCCATGAAATGTATGTAGAACGTATAAACTGGAAGTAGAAGCCTAAGTATTGTTGTCCATTAGTTTAATCCAATTAGGGGGTAGGCTTAGGAGAAAATAATAAAGAAGGAAAATATATTAAATAAAATATATATTTAAAATAATATGTATTTACTAAAAAAATATATATTGGGGGTTGGAAATGATGCAGACAATTACAATGATAGAAGCTACAATCTGTCCGTAATATTAAAGCTGCTTGGCCCCCTAACAAAGTAATAAAGGTGTGTCAATGATGAAATAAAACACATACTGCTTGCTGCTGTTCCTGTTACCAGATGTGTTTCTGTCAGAACTAAAAAACAGATGTCTAATATGATGAATCACTGATAGAACCAGCTCTCTCATGCCATCAACAAATGAACTGTCAAATCAATGGTACTCTCCCTCGGTTCAATCACGACACACGATGCACACGTACACGATGCACACGTTCAGGGGCGGCAGTGAGCCTAGTGGTTAGAGAGGTGGGCCAGTAACCGGAAAGGTTGCTGGATCAAATCCCCGAGCTGACAAGGTAAAAATCTGTCATTCCGCCCCTGAACAAGGCAGTTAACCCACTGTTCCCTGGTAGGCTGTCATTGTAAATAAGAATGTGTTCTTATTGCCTAGTTAAATAAAGGTTCAATTAAATATAAACACACTCTCACACACACTCCTGTCCTTGTGTGTAGCTACAAAGTGTCAGTCAGGATTGAACTGTAGGAGCTTTTACTACATTATAAAACCAGCAACTTGGCTTTCAACATTTGTTTAGTAAATGGATTAGATACCTCAAAACGAGCATGTGTGTATGAGAGCTAGAGTGTGTAAAAGTGTACGGAGATCTTACCTTTCCCGACTCCATGACGGGTTCAGAGTCTCGACACCAGCTCCAACAACACGACCTGATCACACACACTTACAGGGTAATCATCAATCGCTGGGATCACACTGTGTCCATGCACTCATCTCCACATACACACGGCACTGGACAGAAAGACACACTGGAGCACAGCACCTCTCTATCTGTACACCTTACTGGTGGCCGTTTATCATTCATGTCATTAACATCATTACATCACGCATGGTGCCTAACACACTTCACCTCCTGTCTTAGGCTGTGTTTGTCACCCTGTTTTCATGGTGGTTAAACTCAGTGTAGTGATTAGTGAACACACACAGTGTCTGGGCTGGTATCCACTGTTCACGCACAACCTGGTCATCCTGAGCTCAGCATATTGCCTCTAAATGAGGGGGAAGGTCTGACACTGACACACACACACACAGTGAGGGACAGTATTAGGTAGGGTTAATGATATACCTTCAACAGGGACAAAGTCTGAGAGTCGGTGGCCTCATCTGATAACTTACACTGCAACCCCTACACACACACACACGCAAACGCACACATATCACAGAATCGAAACAAAAATACGTTAAAAAAAGGAATAATGTTCTAGTATCATTTATTTGACTGTTTTACAAAACATAGAAACCAAAACATTAGTGATGAGTTTGTCGTTCAGAAACAAAGAGGTCTAGAGTTTTTCTTTTAAAGACAGAGTCCAACAGTAGTGGACTGCAGTCTGTTCACCAGATAGAGGTGTATCACTCTCTCTCTCACACACGAACACACACGTTCAATCAGCACAGCTCTTTATTGCTAACATTCTAAAAAGCAACCTGTCTCCATAACAGTAACTTAAGCATGACATTTAAAGGAGCAGTCTGGAAGTTTAATTTCCGGACAAAAGTGTTTCCCCTGCACTTGTTTGTAATTTGAGGGAGTGGGTCTCGGTGAATAATGTTTCTTGGATGAATGTGTTTGCAGTCACTAAATATACATACATGACCCACGCACACACACACCTTACAGAACTGTTGCATTCTGGGTAATGGAGTTCTACAGCATGGCTTAAACAGCATTAAGGGCAACAGCTTCAGATGTTCTCGTCTTTGTTTTCAGAAATGCAAATGTATTTCATAAAATGTCTTAAACAGTTTTTTATTTTTATAAATTAAGTTTTGTTTAAGATAAAATGATCATGTTCAATCTAAGGACATAAGATGCTATCAAATAGTTAATATAAAATGGTAAACCAACAGAAAAGCATGAACAAAACAACGGTAAATAAATCAGTTGGCCTCTGTGTGATGTTTGCTTCATCATGCTAGGCACTGTACAAACAGGAAGGAGTCACAATCAGACCAGACCAATCAAATCAGACTCAGGTGGGGGACAGCTTTACACAATAATTCTTTACACACAGAGACAGATAAGACAGACAGACACAGAGTGGTTCATTCTCAGACAATTCTCAAATGATTCTCAGTTGAATCAGGTTTTACTCTGGCATTTCAGCATAAAATAAAACACACAAACTGAACGACAGAAACTAGCCGTGTGCTGTGCAAGTTATCAAGCTCTTAAACATTACAATTCAAAAATCATTTTAAAGTACCTAAATAAACAAGAAACAGAACTTGAACAATGTGTTATTTAAAAGACAGAATGAAAGCATATTTCTAGTAAACAGCAGAATGTTGTGGTTCTCCTTTCTGTTATAACATTACAGTTTATCTGATGCAGCACCTTGAGAATGGAAAGACTTCAGAGTGGAGAGAGGGATGGGAGGAGAAGAGGAAAGGAGGAATGGAGAAGAGGAGGGAGACAGAGGCTGTGATTTTGTTTTAAAGGGACATAGCTGATATTTTAGAGAAGAGGGGTGGAGTGGTGGAGAGAGAGGGGAAGTGAAGGGTGAAGTGGAGGAGAGAAAGAAGGATTAGGATCCGGAAGTACCGGTTCGTCTCCACAGACGGTAGTCGAGATCTTGGAAAACCGGCAAACCAGCGCCCCTGTTGATCCAAACACTCCTCTACCTTCAGACTCCTCTTCTTAATAGTCATGTATCTTTTTATTATTTTAATCTTTATAGTCCATTAAGTCTGTTACAGTGTTGTAGTCTCTCAGTGTTTCACTGTCTTCAAGTTTGATTCTCTCAGAGCTTGATTCATTTACAATTAAATTCTTTCACACTGATTTGATATTTGATTCTCTCAGCGTTCGATTCATTCAGCGTTGGATTCTCTCAGTTAGATTCAGTATTGGACTCTCCCATTATTCAATTAACTTGTTTGATTCAGGTTGCGATTTGATTCTCTTGGTCCATTGTTTTAATTGGCTTATGAAATTAGCCTTAGCCCGTGATGGACAGCTGAGCAGGCCAATGGGAAGATGGTGGGAGGAGTTAGTTTCACCAGTTCATCATGGAGCTACGGTTGAGGGTCATGAAGAAGACCTGACTGCTGCCTCCAGACCTCACTGACGCAAAGAACACCTAGACACACACACACACACACACACACACACACACACACACACACACACACACACACACACACACACACACACACACACACACACACACACACACACACACACACACACACACACACACACACACACACACACAAACAGCATGAGAAGACATGATTGATGCAGGCAATAGAGAATATGAATGTGTGTGTGCGCACATGTTGTTTACCTTGTCATTCCTCTCACACAGGAACTTGAGTCTCTGGGCTCTCTTGTGCATGAAGACCCCGTCCAGGTGTCCTGTCTCCACAGACCTGATCTCTATGGCCTTCTCCCCCCAGCCCATGATCTGGCTAGAGTGGATATAGGCTGGAGCATTAAGGATAGAAAGAGAGAGAGAAAGAGACAAAGAGAGAGAGGGGAGAGAGAGGGAGAGAAAGAGAAATAACGAGAAAGAGAGAGCATGAGACAGAAAGAGAGAGATATAAAGAGAGATATAAAGAGAGATATAGAGAGAGAGATAGATAGAAAGAGGAGAGAGAGGAGAGTAGAGAGAGAGGAGAGTAGATAGAGAGGAAGGGGGAGAGAGAGAAGTTAAAACAGACAGTATTAGTTTCACTGTAGACTACACTGTTCTATTATGGAACACAACAGAGTTGAGACTGAATCTGATTAAACTTTACACGAACCTAAACAAGTTCCCACAGGCCTAAAACAAAGCTGAGCTCACACAAACAGCCACACACACACACCCACACACCAACACACACACACTACACCCACAACACACTCACCAACAGAAGTAGGCATCTCTCCCCACTGCAGCACAACGTCTTTAGTGATGCGTCCGTAGGTATTGACGTACACTCCCTCATCTTCATAACACAACAACATCTCCATCCCGTCTGTCTTAGGAAGAATCACGATGGCATGGGGAGTCACCTGGGTCTGAATCTATAGACAGACAGAGAGAGAGATAATGGTTATCTACTGGCTATCTCCCTGCCAGTCAGGAAGAATAACTACATATCACACCACACACAGACTTACGTGTGAGGGGACGTAGATGTCGTAAGGGTTGCCAGAGTCGACGTCGATGACATGGAAGCCCAGGCTGGAGCCGTAGATGACCTTTAACCTCTGCCCCTCCTCCACCGTCAGGTCAACCAGCTGGGGGCGGTGCTGCAGGTCAGTGAACGACTGGGAGGTGGGGGGAGAGAGAGAGAGAGAGGTGTTACTATTGACCCCAGAGTAACTAGTATCAAACAACGTGACAAACCCCATAGTATTGTCACAGACAACGGTGCAACATTTTCTCTCAAGGAGTCCCTGTACTTCCAAGATGTCTACATAACTACAACATCACATCTCAACCCGGTGTGTGAGTTACCTTGAAGGCCATGAACTTGTGGTAGGGTTTGGGGGCCCAGGCATAGATCTCCACTGCGTTCTTCTGAGCGATCACCAGGAACTTGATCCTCTCGTACTTTACTGGAAACAACACACACACAAGAGATTCAATAACACACACAGAAGAGACGGCAACACACACACAAAGGTGGGTCCGTCACGCACGCACGCACGCACGCACGCACGCACGCACGCACGCACGCACGCACGCACGCACGCACGCACGCACGCACGCACGCACGCACGCACGCACGCACGCACACACACACACACACACACACACACACACACACACACACACACACACACACACACACACACACACACACACACACACACACACACACACACACACACACAGAGAGCGAGAGAGAGAGGAGAGAGAGTTCCGTACCGACTTTGTAGTGTACGCAGCCCTCCAGCTCTCCTACAGTGACCCAGCCCTGCTTCTTCTCCACCTCTGGGTCATTGTGGAGTATCCTGTTCCTCAGCCAGGACAGGTAGTACACACGCAACTTATTCTTCTTCCCTGGGAGGGGGAGAGATGGAGGGAGGGGAGAGAGAGAGGACAGGAGAGAGGAAGAGAGAGAGACAGAGAGAGCGTGAGGCAATAGATAAGGGGAGAGAGAGAGAGAGAGAGAGAGAGAGAGAGAAAACAGAGATGTCTCTTTATCAGAACAGAGATGTTCTACAGGCCTCCAGTTCTTTAACTAACAGAGCAATGTTCTCCCTCTGTGGTCATGTTGCGGTTATGTAATGGTCCTACTGCGGTCAGTCGGTAATACCTGATATAGTAACCAGGACATTAAGTCCCTCCAGGACATCCATCTGTAGGAAGCGTCTCCTGGTTATCAGGTTATAGACCTTCCCCTGACCGCTACGGTCAAGCAACATCAAACCATTCTCTGTCCCCACCAGCAGGTTAACACCTAGAGAGACAGAGAGAGAGAGAGAGAGGAGAGTGAGAGAGTTTCCAAAGAGACACAGAGAGAGGGGGAGAGACAGAGAGAGAGAGAGCAGAGAGTTTCCAAAGACACAGAGAGAGGGGGGGAGACAGAGAGAGAGAGAGAGAGAGAGAGAGAGAGAGAGAGAGAGAGAAGAGAGAGGGGAGAGAAAAGAGAGAGAGTTTCAAAGAGACAGAGGGGAGAGAGCGAGACAGAGATGGATTATTCATTGTCAGTGTGCATGTGGGAATACACATGAGTGAGTTACATAAGTGCATGTGCATTCATGTGTGTGAGAGACTTTGCATGTGTGTATGTGTTCACATGTGTGTGAGAATACCTGGGGTTTCTTACCCCAGAGAGCAGCACACAGTATCTCAGAGTTGAAGCGCTTCTTGTATTTGCGTATCTCAGGTGTGTCACTGTGAGGTCGTATGTTGGTTGGGTTCACGTTGACCACGCTGATCTTTCTGGCCTCGGCTAGTCTGGCCTGCTCCTGATGCAGCAACTCACTGGTGAACAGACCTGAAACCACAGAACAACGTTATAGTATAGTGGAGGCAGGTAGCCCAGAGGGTAGAGCCTTAGGGCATTAACCAAAAGGTCGCTTGTTTGAATCCCTGAGCCGACAAGGTAAAAAATCTGCTGCTGTGCCCTTGAGCAAGGCACTTAACCCTAATTGCTCTAAGGTCACCGTTGACCCTGGCCATGACCCAGCTCACCGAGGGTGTCACTGGGAGAGTTGGGATATTCAAAACACATTTCCATTTCACACATGTATTAATTAATACACACTTGTACATGTGTAAAATAGGACAAATATAAGCACAGGTTTTTTAGAAACGTTTACAAACTTACAATAACATAAACACAACATTACAGCAACAAAAGAATAACCTTACAATAAAGATTAACACAACATTACCAGCTGAGCTCTGTTCCTCATCTTCTGTAGGGGAGGTCTGATAGGACCGTGGGTCACCGAATGGGGAGAAGGATGCTTCACATCCAAATTGCTGGAAAGAAACAATCAATGAGCACAACTGTAGACAAAAACTAAACAAGCAGTGTGTGTGTGTGTGTGTGTGTGTGTGTGTGTGTGTGTGTGTGTGTTACCTCTTTCAGTGCATCCAGGGTTGAGGGTGAAGAGGAGGAGCTCTGCTGGACCAGGTCAGGGAGATTGCCTTGGTTACCGCTGCCGTGATGGTTGCTGTGGAACCCGTTACTCTCACCATGGCCTGCTGCCCTCCTCCTCTCCTCCGCCTGAGAGAGACACAACGTTTTATGTCCGTGTGTGTGTGTGTGTGTGTGTGTGTGTGTGTGTGTGTGTGTGTGTGTGTGTGTGTGTGTGCGTGGGCGCGTGTGTGTGTGTACTTGCATGCGCGTGTCTCACCTCTGTCATGATCAGAGTGCTGTCCTGTGTTGTGTTGAAGGAGCCTGCCAGAGGTTCTTCAGTCAAACCTCCATACGCTTCACCCTGCTGTGGCCTGCAACACACACACACACACACACACACACACACACACACACACACACACACACACACACACACACACACACAGTCAGACCCCCTATATACAACTCACCACAACTGTAAATCGATGACCTACTATACACACACACACTTACATGACAGCCACAGTTCCATCTTGCCCTGTCTCTCCGTCCTCGTCGCTGCTCTCTGATCGCTCCTCACTCGAGGATGAGTAGTCTGTCACCTTGGAAACAGAGATAATAGAATCCCATCTATCACCTTTATTTGGAAGGTATACTGTCTGAAAGTGTACACTATGAAGGTATACTGTCTGAAAGTGTACACTATGAAGGTATACTGTCTGAAAGTGTACACTATGAAGGTATACTGTCTGAAAGTGTACACTATGAAGATATACTGTCTGAAAGTGTACATTATGAAGGTACATTGTCTGAAAGTGTACATTATGAAAGTTTTCTGTCTGAAAGTGTACACCATGAAGATATACTGTCTGAAAGTGTACACTATGAAGGTACATTGTCTGAAAGTGTACATTATGAAGGTACATTGTCTGAAAGTGTACACTATGACGATATACTGTCTGAAAGTGTACACTATGAAGGTACACTGTCTGAAAGTGTACACTATGACGGTATACTGTCGGAAAGTTTACACTATGAAGGTATACTGTCTGAAAGTGTACACTATGAAGGTATACTGTCTGAAAGTGTACACTATGAAAGTATACTGTCTGAAAGTGTACACTATGAAGGTATACTGTCTGAAAGTATACACTATGAAGGTATACTGTCTGAAAGTGTACACTATGACGATATACTGTCTGAAAGTGTACACTATGAAGGTACACTGTCTGAAAGTGTACACTATGACGGTATACTGTCGGAAAGTTTACACTATGAAGGTATACTGTCTGAAAGTGTACACTATGACGGTATACTGTCGGAAAGTTTACACTATGAAGGTATACTGTCTGAAAGTGTACACTATGAAGGTATACTGTCTGAAAGTGTACACTATGAAAGTATACTGTCTGAAAGTGTACACTATGAAGGTATACTGTCTGAAAGTGTACACTATGAAGGTATACTGTCTGAAAGTGTACACTATGAAGGTATACTGTCTGAAAGTATATACTATGAAAGTATACTGTCTGAAAGTGTACACTATGAAGGTATACTATCTGAAAGTGTACACTATGAAGGTATACTGTCTGAAAGTGTACACTATGAAAGTATACTTTCTGAAAGTGTACACTATGAAGGTATACTGTCTGAAAGTATATTCTATGAAAGTATACTGTCTGAAAGTGTACACTATGAAAGTATACTGTCTGAAAGTGTACAATATGAAGGTATACTGTCTGAAAGTATACACTATGAAGGTATACTGTCTGAAAGTGTACACTATGACGATATACTGTCTGAAAGTGTACACTATGAAGGTACACTGTCTGAAAGTGTACACTATGACGGTATACTGTCGGAAAGTTTACACTATGAAGGTATACTGTCTGAAAGTGTACACTATGACGGTATACTGTCGGAAAGTTTACACTATGAAGGTATACTGTCTGAAAGTGTACACTATGAAGGTATACTGTCTGAAAGTGTACACTATGAAAGTATACTGTCTGAAAGTGTACACTATGAAGGTATACTGTCTGAAAGTGTACACTATGAAGGTATACTGTCTGAAAGTGTACACTATGAAGGTATACTGTCTGAAAGTATATACTATGAAAGTATACTGTCTGAAAGTGTACACTATGAAGGTATACTATCTGAAAGTGTACACTATGAAGGTATACTGTCTGAAAGTGTACACTATGAAAGTATACTTTCTGAAAGTGTACACTATGAAGGTATACTGTCTGAAAGTATATTCTATGAAAGTATACTGTCTGAAAGTGTACACTATGAAGGTATACTGTCTGAAAGTGTACACTATGAAAGTATACTGTCTGAAAGTATACACTATGAAAGTATACTGTCTGAAAGTATATACTATGAAAGTATACTGTCGGAAAGTTTACACTATGAAGGTATACTGTCTGAAAGTGTACACTATGAAGGTATACTGTCTGAAAGTGTACACTATGAAAGTATACTGTCTGAAAGTGTACACTATGAAGGTATACTGTCTGAAAGTATACACTATGAAGGTATACTGTCTGAAAGTGTACACTATGACGATATACTGTCTGAAAGTGTACACTATGAAGGTACACTGTCTGAAAGTGTACACTATGACGGTATACTGTCGGAAAGTTTACACTATGAAGGTATACTGTCTGAAAGTGTACACTATGACGGTATACTGTCGGAAAGTTTACACTATGAAGGTATACTGTCTGAAAGTGTACACTATGAAGGTATACTGTCTGAAAGTGTACACTATGAAGGTATACTGTCTGAAAGTGTACACTATGAAAGTATACTGTCTGAAAGTGTACACTATGAAGGTATACTGTCTGAAAGTGTACACTATGAAGGTATACTGTCTGAAAGTGTACACTATGAAGGTATACTGTCTGAAAGTATATACTATGAAAGTATACTGTCTGAAAGTGTACACTATGAAGGTATACTATCTGAAAGTGTACACTATGAAGGTATACTGTCTGAAAGTGTACACTATGAAAGTATACTTTCTGAAAGTGTACACTATGAAGGTATACTGTCTGAAAGTATATTCTATGAAAGTATACTGTCTGAAAGTGTACACTATGAAGGTATACTGTCTGAAAGTGTACACTATGAAAGTATACTGTCTGAAAGTATACACTATGAAAGTATACTGTCTGAAAGTATATACTATGAAAGTATACTGTCTGAAAGTGTACACTATGAAGGTATACTGTCTGAAAGTGTACACTATGAAGGTATACTGTCTGAAAGTGTACACTATGAAAGTATACTGTCTGAAAGTGTACACTATGAAAGTACACTGTCTGAAAGTTTACACTATGAAGGTATACTGTCTGAAAGTGTACATTATGAAAGTATACTGTCTGAAAGTGTACACTATGAAAGTATACTGTCTGAAAGTGTACACTATGAAAGTATACTGTCTGAAAGTGTACACTATGAAGGTATACTGTCTGAAAGTATACACTATGAAAGTATACTGTCTGAAAGTGTACACTATGAAGGTATACTGTCTGAAAGTGTACACTATGAAGGTATACTGTCTGAAAGTATATACTATGAAAGTATACTGTCTGAAAGTGTACACTATGAAGGTATACTGTCTGAAAGTATACACTATGAAAGTATACTGTCTGAAAGTATACACTATGAAGGTATACTGTCTGAAAGTATACACTATGAAGGTATAATGTCTATAAGTTTACATTATGAAAGTATACTTTCTGAAAGTGGACATGCTTTGTCAAACATTACCTTTCTCACCTTCACTGGAGGTCTACTGCCCTCCTCTACCCTCAACTCTCTCAGCTCCTTAGCCAGCGCACTTAGGTCCTAAAGAGAGAGAGAGAGAGCGACAGAGCGACAGAGAGAGAGAAGGAAAAAAAAGAGAAAATAAATTCAAATTTGTACCCGAATAATGCAGTGATTCCACTTGGTATTCTCTAACAGTCAAGAGGGTTGGGAGAGTCCAATTAACAGAGACATAGGGGGAACTGAGAGAAGGACAGAACGAGATCAACTATCAGCATCAATGACTTCACGTCAAATACACATTTGTGAACTCTGGAGAAAGATTTCCTAGTAAAATACCAGCTAAAACGAAGTCCCCCCCCCTCCAGAGTTGGATAGAGTGTTA
>NC_052346.1:13697335-13712335 GCF_016432855.1 Salvelinus namaycush
CATAAACCAAATGTAAATAAACCAATACCATAGTGTATAGAGTGTTATAGTGTATAGAGTGTTATAGAGTGTTATAGTGTATAGACTGTTATAGTGTTATAGAGTGTTATGGTGTACAGAGTGTTATAGTGTAATACGTGTTATAGTGTAGAAGAGTGTAATAGTGGTTAGAGTGATATAGAGTGTTATAGAGTATAGAGTGTTATAGTGTATAGAGTGTTATAGAGTGTTATAGAGTGTTATAGAGTATAGAGTGTAATAGTGTATAGAGTGTTATAGTGTATAGGGTGGTATAGAGTGCTATAGTATATATAGTGGTATAGAGTATAGAGTGTTATAGAGTGTTATAGTGTATAGAGTGTTTTAGTGTATAGAGTGTTTTAGTGTATAGAGTGTTTTAGTGTATAGAGTGTTATAGTGTATAGAGTGTTAAACCGTGTTATAGTGTATAGAGTGTAATAGTGTATAGAGTGTTATAGTGTATAGGGTGGTATAGTGTATAGAGTGTTATAGAGTGTTATAGTGTATAGAGTGTTATAGTGTTATAGAGTGTTATAGAGTGTTACAGAGTAAAGAGTGTTATAGCATATAGAGTGTTACATTGTATAGAGTGTTATAGTGTATAGAGTGTTATAGAGTAAAGAGTGTTATAGTGTGTAGAGTGTTATAGAGTAAAGAGTGTTATAGTGTATAGAGTGTTATAGTGTATAGAGTGTTATAGTGTGTAGAGTGTTATAGAGTGTTATAGTGTATAGAGTGTTATAGTGTATAGAGTGTTATAGTGTGTAGAGTGTTATAGAGTGTTATAGTGTATAGAGTGTTATAGTGTAAATAGTTTTATAGTGTGTAGAGTGTTATAGTGTGTAGAGTGTTATAGAGTGTTATAGTGTATAGAGTGTTATAGTGTAAATAGTTTTATAGTGTGTAGAGTGTTATAGAGTAAAGAGTGTTATAGTGTATAGAGTGTTATAGTGTATAGAGTGTTATAGTGTGTAGAGTGTTATAGAGTAAAGAGTGTTATAGTGTATAGAGTGTTATAGTGTATAGAGTGTTATAGTGTATAGAGTGTTATAGTGTGTAGAGTGTTATAGTGTAAAGAGTGTTATAGTGTGTAGAGTGTTATAGAGTAAAGAGTGTTATAGTGTATAGAGTGTTATAGAGTATAGAGTGTTATAGAGTGTTATGGTGTATAGAGTGTTATAGTGTATAGAGTGTTATAGTGTATAGAGTGTTATAGTGTATAGAGTGTTATAGAGTGTTATAGTGTATAGAGTGTTATAGTGTTATAGAGTGTTATGGTGTACAGAGTGTTATAGTGTAATACGTGTTATAGTGTAGAAGAGTGTAATAGTGGTTAGAGTGATATAGAGTGTTATAGAGTATAGAGTGTTATAGTGTATAGAGTGTTATAGAGTGTTATAGAGTGTTATAGAGTATAGGGTGTTATAGAGTGCTATAGTATATATAGTGGTATAGAGTATAGAGTGTTATAGAGTGTTATAGTGTATAGAGTGTTTTAGTGTATAGAGTGTTTTAGTGTATAGAGTGTTATAGTGTTATAGAGTGTTTTAGTGTATAGAGTGTTATAGTGTATAGAGTGTTATAGTGTATAAAGTGTTATAGAGTAAAGAGTGGTATAGTGTATAGAGTGTTATAGAGTATAGGGTGTTATAGAGTATAGGGTGTTATAGAGTGTTTTAGTGTATAGAGTGTTATAGAGTATAGAGTGGTATAGTGTTATAGAGTGTTTTAGTGTATAGAGTGTTATAGTGTATAGAGTGTTATAGTGTATAAAGTGTTATAGAGTAAAGAGTGGTATAGTGTATAGAGTGGTATAGTGTATAGAGTGTTATAGAGTGTTATAGTGTATAGAGTGTTATAGAGTATAGGGTGTTATAGAGTATAGGGTGTTATAGAGTGTTATAGTGTATAGAGTGTTATAGAGTATAGAGTGTTATAGTGTATAGAGTGTTATAGTGTATAAAGTGTTATAGAGTAAAGAGTGGTATAGTGTATAGAGTGTTATAGAGTATAGGGTGTTATAGAGTATAGGGTGTTATAGAGTGTTTTAGTGTATAGAGTGTTATAGCATATAGAGTGTTATAGCATATAGAGTGTTATAGTGTATAGAGTGTTATAGTGTATAGAGTGTTATAGTGTGTAGAGTGTTATAGTGTATAGAGTGTTATAGAGTAAAGAGTGTTATAGTGTATAGAGTGTTATAAAGTTTTATAGTGTTATAGAGTGTTATAGTGTACAGAGTGTTATAGTGTACAAAGTGTTATAGTGTATAGAGTGTTATAGAGTGTTATAGTGTATAGAGTGTTATATTGTATAGAGTGTTATAGTGTATAGAGTGTTATAGAGTAAAGAGTGGTATAGTGTATAGCGTGTTATGGTGTATAGCGTGTTATAAAGTTTTATAGTGTTATAGAGTGTTATAGTGTATAGAGTGTTAAAGAGTAAAGAGTGTTATAGCGTATAGAGTGTTATAGTGTATAGAGTGTTATAGTGTTATAGAGTGTTATAGTGTATAGAGTGTTATAGTGTATAGAGTGTTATAGTGTATAGATTGTTATAGAGTATAGGGTGTTATAGAGTAAAGAGTGGTATAGTGTATAGAGTGTTATAGCATATAGAGTGTTATAGTGTATAGAGTGTTATAGTGTTATAGAGTGTTATAGCATATAGAGTGTTATAGTGTATAGTGTGTTATGGTGATATAGAGTGTTATAGAGTAAAGAGTGTTATAGAGTATAGAGTGTTATAGTGTGTTATGGTGTACAGAGTGTTATAGTGTAATACGTGTTATAGTGTAGAAGAGTGTAATAGTGGTTAGAGTGATATAGAGTGTTATAGAGTATAGAGTGTTATAGTGTATAGAGTGTTATAGTGTATAGAGTGTTATAGTGTATAGAGTGTTATAGTGTATAGAGTGTTATAGAGTGTTATAGTGTATAGAGTGTTATAGGGTATAGAGTGGTATAGTGTTATAGAGTGTTATAGTCTATAGAGTGTTATAGAGTATAGAGTGTTATAGAGTATAGGGTGTTATAGTGTATAGAGTGTTATAGTGTATAGAGTGTTATAGAGTGTTATAGTGTATAGAGTGTTATAGGGTATAGAGTGGTATAGTGTTATAGAGTGTTATAGTGTATAGAGTGTTATAGAGTATAGAGTGTTATAGAGTATAGGGTGTTATAGTGTATAGAGTGTTATAGTGTATAGAGTGTTATAGAGTATAGGGTGTTATAGAGTGTTATAGTGTATATGGTGTTTTAGTGTATAGGGTGGTATAGAGTGTTATAGTGTATAGTGTTATAGTGTTATAGAGTATAGAGTGTTATAGAGTGTTATAGTGTATAGAGTGTTTTAGTGTATAGAGTGTTATAGTGTATAGAGTGTTATAGCATATAGAGTTTTATAGCATATAGAGTGTTATAGAGTATAGAGTGTTATAGAGTATAGAGTGTTATAGTGTATAGAGTGTTATAGTGTATAGAGTGTTATAGAGTGTTATAGTGTATAGAGTGTTATATAGTATAGAGTGGTATAGTGTATAGAGTGTTATAGAGTGTTATAGTGTTATAGAGTGTTATAGTGTATAGAGTGTTATAGAGTATAGAGTGGAATAGTGTATAGAGTGTTATAGTGTATAGAGTGTTATAGAGTATAGAGTGTTATAGAGTGTTATAGTGTATAGAGTGTTATAGTGTATAGAGTGTTATAGTGTAAAGAGTGTTATAGTGTGTAGAGTGTTATAGAGTATATAGTGTTATAGAGTGTTATAGTGTATAGAGTGTTATAGAGTATAGAGTGGTATAGTGTATAGAGTGTTATAGAGTGTTATAGTGTTATAGAGTGTTATAGTGTATAGAGTGTTATAGGGTATAGAGTGGTATAGTGTATAGAGTGTTATAGAGTAAAGAGGGTTATAGTTTATAGAGTGTTATAGAGTGTTATAGTGTTATAGAGTCTTATAGTGTATAGAGTCTTATAGGGTATAGAGTGGTATAGTGTATAGAGTGTTATAGTGTATAGAGTGTTATAGTGTATAGAGTGTTATAGTGTATAGAGTGTTATAGAGTGTTATAGTGTATATAGTGTTATAGGGTATAGAGTGGTATAGTGTTATAGAGTGTTATAGTGTATAGAGTGTTATAGAGTATAGAGTGTTATAGAGTATAGGGTGTTATAGTGTATAGAGTGTTATAGTGTATAGAGTGTTATAGAGTGTTATAGTGTATAGAGTGTTATAGGGTATAGAGTGGTATAGTGTTATAGAGTGTTATAGTGTATAGAGTGTTATAGAGTATAGAGTGTTATAGAGTATAGGGTGTTATAGTGTATAGAGTGTTATAGTGTATAGAGTGTTATAGAGTATAGGGTGTTATAGAGTGTTATAGTGTATATGGTGTTTTAGTGTATAGGGTGGTATAGAGTGTTATAGTGTATAGTGTTATAGTGTTATAGAGTATAGAGTGTTATAGAGTGTTATAGTGTATAGAGTGTTTTAGTGTATAGAGTGTTATAGTGTATAGAGTGTTATAGCATATAGAGTTTTATAGCATATAGAGTGTTATAGTGTATAGAGTGTTATAGAGTATAGAGTGTTATAGTGTATAGAGTGTTATAGTGTATAGAGTGTTATAGAGTGTTATAGTGTATAGAGTGTTATAGTGTATAGAGTGGTATAGTGTATAGAGTGTTATAGAGTGTTATAGTGTTATAGAGTGTTATAGTGTATAGAGTGTTATAGAGTATAGAGTGGAATAGTGTATAGAGTGTTATAGTGTATAGAGTGTTATTGTGTATAGAGTGTTATAGAGTATAGAGTGTTATAGAGTGTTATAGTGTTATAGAGTGTTATAGTGTATAGAGTGTTATAGTGTAAAGAGTGTTATAGTGTATAGAGTGTTATAGAGTGTTATAGTGTTATAGAGTGTTATAGTGTATAGAGTGTTATAGAGTATAGAGTGGTATAGTGTATAGAGTGTTATAGAGTGTTATAGTGTTATAGAGTGTTATAGTGTATAGAGTGTTATAGGGTATAGAGTGGTATAGTGTATAGAGTGTTATAGAGTAAAGAGGGTTATAGTTTATAGAGTGTTATAGAGTGTTATAGTGTTATAGAGTGTTATAGTGTATAGAGTGTTATAGGGTATAGAGTGGTATAGTGTATAGAGTGTTATAGTGTATAGAGTGTTATAGTGTATAGAGTGTTATAGTGTAGTAGGCACTAGATCTCCAGTGCTCACCCACAGGCCGGTTCAATCTGTGCCTGCACTCTGGAGGGTCCGGGCTAGAGTAGTTATCCAGCCTGGGGGAGTGGTGCCAAGACTGCGCACCAGAGCTCCAGTGCTCCCCCACAGCCCGGTCCTTCAGGTGCCTCCTCCTAACACCAAGCCTCCTGTAGGTCTCCCCAGCCTGGTGGGTCCTGTGGCAGCCCCACGCACCAGGCTGTCTCTCCGTCTCCTCCCTACAGGTGTGCCCGTCTGCCCAGCACCGTCTGAGCTGCATGTCTGTCCAGCGCCGTCTGAGCTGCCCGTCTGTTCAGCGCCGTCTGAGCTGCCCGTCTGCCCAGCGCCGTCTGAGCTGCCCGTCTGTCCAGCGCCATCTGAGCTGTCCGTCTGTCCCGAGCCATCAGAGCCGCCCGTCTGTCCCGAGCCACTAGAGCCGTCCGTCAGTCAGGAGCCGCCAGAGCCGTCAGTCAGCCAGGACCTGCCAGAGCCGCTAGCAAGCCAGGAGCTGCCAGAGCCGTCAGTCAGCCAGGAGCTGCCAGAGTTGTCAGTCAGCCAGGACCTGCCAGAGCCGCTAGCAAGCCAGGAGCTGCCAGAGCCGTCAGTCAGCCAGGGGCCAGAGCCGTCAATCAGCCAGGACCTGCCAGAGCCGTCAGTCAGCCAGGACCTGCCAGAGCCGTCAGTCAGCCAGGACCTGCCAGAGCCGTCAGTCAGCCAGGACCTGCCAGAGTCGTCAGTCAGCCAGGACCTGCCAGAGTCGTCAGTCAGCCAGGACCTGCCAGAGTCGTCAGTCAGCCAGGACCTGCCAGAGTCGTCAGTCAGCCAGGACCTGACAGAGTCCTAAGTCAGCCAGGACCTGACAGAGTCGTCCTTCATTCCGGAGCTGCCGGAGTCCCCCGCCTGTCCGGAGCTGCCGGAGTTGTCCTTCACTCCGGTGCTGCCGGAATCTCCCGTCCATTCGGGACCCATGGCTAGGGTACCCAGGCCAAGGTCGGCGGCGAGGATCGCCGCTCATAAGAGGCCACGGGGGCGATTAAGGAGGCGGACAAAAACAATGGTGAAGTGGGGTCCACGTCCCGCGCCAGAGCCGCCACTGCGGACAGACGCCCACCCAGACCCTCCCCTATAGGTTTAGGTTTTGCGGCCGGAGTCCGCACCTTTGGGGGGGGGTACTGTCACGTTCTGACCTTTATTTTCCCTTGTTTTGTCTTTATTTAGTATGGTCAGGGCGTGAGTTGGGGTGGGCAGTCTATGTTATTTGTTTCTATGTTTAGGTTTGTTCATTTAGCCTGATATGGTTCTCAATCAGAGGCAGGTGTTTTGCATTGTCTCTGATTGGGAGCCATATTTAGGTTGCCTGTTTTCACTGTTGGTTTGTGGGTGTTTGTCTTCCGTGTCAGTGTTTGTTGCCACACGGGACTGTTTCGGTTAGTTCTTTTGTTATTTTGTATTGTGTCTTGTTTTCGTGGATTATATTAAAACATGGAAACTTACCACTCTGCGTATTGGTCCTCCGATCCTTCTCGCCTCTCCTCGTCAGAAGAGGAGGAAGAGATAGACAGCCGTTACACTCGGTTGAGATAATTTCCTTAATAACCTGTCTAGGACTGCTGGCGGAACCCCTCGCCAACAGCCAATGAAATTGCAGGGTGCCAAATTCAATCAACAGAAATCTCATAATTCAATTTTCTTAAACATACAAGTATTAGACACCATTTTAATGATAAAATTCTCGTTAATCCAACCACAGTGTCCGATTTCAAAAAAGCATTTAGGCGAAAGCAGAACATATCATTATGTTGGGTCAGCAACTAGTCACAGAAAGCATACAGCAATTTTCCAACCAAAGAGAGGAGTCACAAAAAGCTGAAATATTGATAAAATTAATCACTAACCTTTGATATTCTTCATCGGATGACACTCCCAGGACAACATGTTACACAATACATGTATGTTTTGTTCGATCAAGTTCATATTTATATCCAAAAACCTCAGTTTACATTTGGCTTTGCCTCCAAAACATCCCGTGAATTTGCACAAAGCCACATCAAATCACAGAAATACTCATAATAAACATTGATAAAAGATACAAGTGTTATTCACAGATTTAAAGATATGCTTCTCCTTCATTTCTAGCCAGATGTAAAATGTTCCTGTTTTGACTAATTTGATAGAGTGGGTTAGGTCTGCTCTATACCAAATTAGCATACCCCCTGAGTCTCTTCTGTGTTTCACACCTTGTATTTTGGGGGATGGGACTACCAGCTCTCTGTAACCTAGAGGGCAACCAGTGGGTCAATCTACTTTAAACCTTGTTTCTTGTAGCATGAAAATGTCTGTATTTCCAATTTCTTTGAAGTCTGGGTTTCTGCTCTTTAGGCCAAAGTCATATGACCTCAGACCTTGTATATTCCAGGATGAGAAAGTAAAAGCTTTGTGTTCCATAGTGTCTAGTGTTGTTTTTGTGTGGTTTAGGCCCGGACCATCACAGTAGGTGTGAGCAGAGCATGTTGAGCGACTGATACATACCTCTTAGGTTGCAGGATGGGGCTTGGGGGGGTGTAATAGTGGGGGCTGGGCCTGTTGCAGGATGGGGCTTGGGGGGGTGTAATAGTGGGGGCTGGGCCTGTTGCTCTGTTCATGGCCTGGGCATATGTCCTGCTGTCATGTTGAGGTCCTTGCTGCAGGGGCGGGGGGCATGGGGAGGGGCAGAAGGGGTACAGGTCTGATATGGTGTGGCCTATATAGGGTGTGGCCAGGGATTGCTGCCTTGTAGAGGTGGACCTGGTCGTAAAGGCTGTTCAAGTCCAGGGTGGAGTGGTGGGTCAGGTAGATATTACGTTTTGAGGCACAGTCTTGCAATATGCTTACATTCACCTGCTGTATGGTGGCAGGGTGAAAGTATTTTCGGGGTAGCAGGGTGGAAATAACCACTTGTGTGTTGGGGAAATTGGAAGAAGATTTTTCAATCACTCCTTTGAGTGCTGTGGTCACCCTTTCCTGCTGGGCCCTCGGGTCATTTGTGCCGGTGTGAATTATGATGTGGCTGGGGGGCCCTAGTCTGTCCTATGACAACAGCTCCAGGGCATGCCTAGTGTTTGTCCTCTGACAACAGCTCCAGGGCATGCCTAGTGTTTGTCCTCTGACAACAGCTCCAGGGCATGCCTAGTGTTTGTCCTCTGACAACAGCTCCAGGGCATGCCTAGTGTTTGGGCACCAGAGTTTAGCCACCTTGTGTTTGGGAAAAAGTTTATCCTCTTGAATGTATTTGCTATTTGAGTCAATGAGGAGCACAATCTCTGGCTTTTGTGTGTCCTCAGTGGATGTGTGGGGGATGTCAAGAGAGCTGTCAGGGGAGCTGACGAGGGGGCTGTTAGGAGGGGGTGCGGTCTGATGGGTTGGTGGGTCCTATGTTGTCTGTCCCATTGTGGTGTTGAGGTTGTGGTCCGGGTCAGAGGTGGGCTGTTCTGCTGGCTTCTCTGGGGGAGTGTCCTGCTCTCTGTCACACCTCAGCTTTGTTACCTCCTCCTTCAGTGCCATGTGTGCCTCTTTAAGTTCTCTCACCTCAGTCCGTAGAGCAGCCAGCTCTCTCAGACAGCCGTCCATCTCCACCTTATGCTCTCCGGATCTTGTTGGGGGGGGGGGGGGGGGGGGGGTTGTGCTGGTCTCTTTTGTGGGTTTGTTCTGTCTGGATTGTGTGGACTATCTCTCTGAGCTCCACCATGTCTCTCTCCAGATCTGTGAATTTATCCCTCTCAATGATGGAGTAGCAGTGCAGTTGTGGGACCTGGGTGTGTTCAGTGCTGGTGGGGTGACTATCCTCATCTGCAGGACAGTTTGAAGAGGTGTGATCAGACTCACTCAGGATGGGGGAGTCGTCACAGAGAGAGAGCTTTTCCTGCAGTTCCTGCTGGAGCTGCTTGAGGATGTGCTGCACCATTACTGTCCCAGACTTGTACACGTTGACAGAGGTTGTTTCAATTTCCTCAATGTCTAGTATTCTGAGTTTCCACCCTGGGCCAATACCCTCTCTCTTGACATAGGGGTAGTGTGCTCTTATAGCACTGTGCCATGACAGGGGATGGTCACACGCACACAGAGGAAATGAATCCTGCTTAATTAGGTAAGTATTAGTTGTATACAGACAGACTGAAGTCTTGAAGCACTGATGACAACAGATACATGCAGAAACCTCTCCTCCACTAGCTAAGATACTATTTCATATCAAACCATGATACTATTTAATATTTTATTTATTCTACTCTATTAATGTCTATGAAGGCCTATACCCCCTCCAAGAAAAGTGTTATGAGGAAGTGATCTTATCAAGAATGCTTGTCTGTCTCAGATAGACTCCATCACTCCTACAGAGTACAATGTGATGTATTGTCCAACCCACACACACACACGCACACACACCCACAACCGCACACGCACACACGCACACACACACTACACATTGAGACTGTATTTGTTTTCTGTCAATCATAATGGAGAGTTACACTATTAGCTAGTTATTATAGAGATATTATCATTATTAGGGGTTATTAGTTCAACACACACACACTTCTCCTAGGCGGAACAGTCACAAACCAACACACCTGCACGTTCCTTGATTCCTGTGAAAATATCAAATATTTCTGGCTCAGTTGAACATTCCGTTCTTTAAAGACCAAGAAGCAATTAAATGAGAAAAACATTGTATTCCTACTATACTGTTATTGCATGGGGTTCACACACAAACGCACGCAATCACACGCACACACACACACACACATGCACACAGACAGACACGCATGGATGTACTGCAGGGGTTTTTTGTTGAAAGAACAGAAAGAACACTGATAAAGAACAGAAAGAACAGTGAGAGATTTGGCAGCTCAGTTACACTTATTAGGAGAAGAATGTAGACGGTATCCGTGTGTGTGTGTGTGTGTGTGTGTGTGTGTGTGTGTGTGTGTGTGTGTGTGTGTGTGTGTGTGTGTGTGTGTGTGTGTGTGTGTGTGTGTGTGTGTGTGTGTGTGTGTGTGTGTGTGTGTGTGTGTGTGTGTGTGCACTGACGAAAGTAGATAATATCTGCATTGTGATTGGCTTACTCCAAAGCTCCTGTGTCAAACGAGATCAAATTTCACAGACCTTAGAGTGTACAGCAGTCAAATTCAGTGCAGTCAGAAATGTGATTTTCCTGTGTTTTATACATATTTCCACACTATGAAGTTGGAAAAATGCTGTGAAATTATGAAAATGATGATAATGCCCTTTTAGTGTAAGAGCTGTTTGAAAAGACCACCTGAAATCTCAGTCTGTTTTGGTGGGATGGAGTTTGACCTGCCGGGTGACCTGCCAGGTCTGTACATTAGTTAATAGACCAATAATACAGTTACACCTCTCTGCCAAGAACAGCTAGTTTCCCCCTCCCCACTCAGCCCACTCCAAGACAGTCCTAGCTAAATTCTTGCTTGAGAAATTGCTATTTGCTTAGAAGCTATTTTTTACCTGTTTTTTTATTGGACCAGGTAAGTTGACTGAGAACACATTCTCATTTACAGCAACGACCTGGGAAATAGTTACAGGGGAGAGGAGGGGGATGAATGAGCCAATTGTAAACTGTAGATGATTAGGTGGCGATGATGGTATGAAGGCCAGAGTGGGAATTTAGCCAGGACACCGGGGTTAACACCACTACTCTTACAATAAGTACCATGGCATCTTTAGTGACCACAGAGAGTCAGGACACCCGTTTAACGTCCCTTCCGAAAGACGGCACCCTACACAGGGCACTGTCCCCAATCACTGCCCTGGGGCATTGGGATATTTGTTTTTAGACCAGAGGAAAGGGTGCCTCCTACAGGCCCTCCAACACCACTTTCAGCAACATCTGGTCTCCCATCCAGGGACTGACCAAGACCAACCCTGATTAGCTTCAGAAGCAAGCCAGCAGTCGCTTTGAAAACAATCACAGTACGGTAATTACTTGTTACCCAGAATTGATTTGATATTGAAATAAAAATGGCTGCATTGGACCTTTAAGTCACTGTCCAATGTTGTTCATATAACAGTCCAGTTCTGTTTCTACAGCAGTCTACATCAGTTTCAAGAACCATTTAGTTTATATAGCAGTAGGAGTGGGACACACACACACGTTAGTTATACGCCTGCTGCCCACACGCGTGAACACACACACAAAAACCCACTCCCACCAGCTGTTTTCTGGCAGCAAGGCTCGGCATTCAGGACTAAATATGCAGTAAAAATAGACAGATGGAGACACTGAGGGTGTGAAATAGGGAGAGAAAGAGATAAATGAGAGAGGGTGGAAGGGAGGGAGGATGAGAGGATGAGAGGGAGGGAGGCAGGGAGGAAGGAAGGGTGAGAGAGAGAGAGTATAGAGAAGAGAGAGAGCGAGAGCGAGATCACTCCCTCATCTGTCTGTTAGCCATCTAACCCTCTAGCCAGGTGCAGCAGACTAACAATAGACTGTTTACGGACCATTACAGACAGACCATACACCAGGAGAGAGAGACAGAGAGGGTCAAATGTCTACTGTTTGCTGATAATCTGGTGCTAATTTCTCCAACCAAGGAGGGCCTACAGCAGCACCCAGATATTCTGCACAGATTCTGTCAGACCTGGGCCATGAGAGTAAATCTCAGTAAGACAAAAATAATGGTGTTCCAAAAAAGGTCCAGTTGCCAGGACCACAAATTCAATTTCCATCTAGACACCTTTACCCTAGAGCAGGTATATCCAAACTGGGGTACGCAATGCCGTCGGGGGTAAGCCAAATAATAACAATTTTAAAAAAAAAAAAAAATTTATTTTATTAAAAAATATATATAAAAATCTTCCCATTTTCAAACAGTCCATTTAGATTTTCTAAACGGGGCTATACATTTGGGTGATTTTTTTTCTCTCGCCTGAGTAGCTTCGTTTCACAGCAAAAAATAAAATTGAACCATCTAGTGTTCAGCGAAATAACAACACAATGTCAAACACAGGTAGCCTAGTCAAATAATTAACATCCAATCACATTAAACGTTACTCTCTTGCGGGAATTCCACTAACGGTCTGTATGTAGCCAAACGTAGCTGCTGCTCATGTTGGTATCTGTACTGATGGTGCAAAAGCCATCAGGGAGAAATAGTGGTGTGGTAACGCGCGTGCAAGCAGTTGCTCCCGAAGCCACTTGGGTACACTGCAGCATCCACCGAGAGACTCTTGCTGCCAAGGGAATGCCTGACAGCTTGAAAGACGTTTTGGACACTACAGTGAAAATGGTTAACTTTGTTAAAGCAAGGCCCCTGAACTCTCGTGTATTTTCTGCACTGTGCAATGATATGGGCAGCGACCATGTAACGCTTTTACAACATACATAGGTGCGCTGGTAATCAAGGGGCAAAGTATTGACACGTTTTTTTTTAATTGAGAGACGAGCTTAAAGTTTTCTTTACTGACCATCATTTTCACTTGTCTGACCGCTTGCATGGTTACTTGTTTCTTGCACGACTGGCCTATCTGGGTAATGTTTTTTCTTGCCTGAATGATCTGAATCTAGGATTACAGAGACTCTCCGCAATTATATTCAATGTACGGCGCAAAATTGAGGCTATGATTAAGAGGTTGGAGCTCTTCTCTGTCTGCATTGACAAGGACAACACACAGGTCTTTCCATCATTGTATGATTTTTTGTGTGAAAATGAACTCAAGTTTACGGACATTGTCAAATGTGATACAGCGAAGCACCTGAGTGAAATGGGTGCGCAATTACGCAGGTACTTTCCCGAAATGGATGACACAAACAACTGGATTCGTTATCCCTTTCATGCCCTGCCTCTGCCACTTACCGATATCTGAACAAGAGCGCCTCATCGAAATTGCAACAAGAGGTTCTGTGAAAATTGTATTTAATCAGAAGCCACTGCCAGATTTCTGGATTGGGCTGCACTCAGATTATCCTGCCTTGGCAAATCACGCTGTTAAGACACTGATGCCCTTTGCAACCACGTACCTATGTGAGAGTGAATTCTCGGCCCTTACTAGCATGAAAACTAAATACAGGCACAGACTGTGTGTGTAAAATAATTTTAGACTGAGACTCTCTCCAATACAACCCAACATTGTAGAGTTGTGTGCATCCTTTCAGGCACACCATTCTCCTTAACCTGTGGTGAGTTATTCACCATTTTTGATGAACAAATAAGGTTTTATATGTAAGATGGTTAAATAAAGAGCAAAATGATTGATTATTATTGTATTATTATTTGTGGCCTGGTCCTTTAAGAGCTCTTTGTCACTTCCCACGAGCCAGATTGTGACAAAAACTCACACTGATTCTTATGTTTAATAAATGTAGCGTATAGTGTGCGTGTGACAGGTTTACAATGATGGTAAAAAACAACATTTGAGAGTGCGCTGACCCTGGTGCTAGAGGGGGTACGCTGCTGGAGGTTGAATGTTTGAAGGGGTAAGGGACTATAAAAAGTTTGCGAACCACTGCCCTAGAGCACACAAAAATATATACATACCTCGGCCTAAACATCAGCGCAACAGGTAACTTCCACAAAGATGTGAACAATCTGAGAGACAAGGCAAGAAGGGCCTTCTATGCCATCAAAAGCAACATCAAATTTGACATACCAAAAAATACTTGAATCAGTTATAGAACCCATTGCCCTTTATGGTTGCGAGGTCTGGAGTCCACTCTCCAACCAAGAATTCACAAAATGGGACAAACCCCAAATTGAGACTCTGCATGCAGAATTCTGTAAAAATATCCTGTGTACAACGTAAAACACCAAATAATGCAGGCAAAGTAGAATTAGGCCAATACCCGCTAATGATCAAAATCCAGAAAAGAGACGTTAAATTCTACAACCACCTAAAAGGAAATGATTCCCAAACCTTACATAACAAAGCCATCACCTACAGCGAGATGAACCTGGAGAAGAGTCCCCTAAGCAAGCTGGTCCTGGGGATCTGTTCACAAACACAAACAGACCCCACAGAGCCCCAGACAGCAACACAGTTTGACCAAACCAAATCATGAGAAAATAAAAAGATAATTACTTGACACTTTGGAAAGAAATTACAAAATAACTGAGCAAACTAGAATGCTATTTGGCCCTAAACAGAGAGTACACAGTGTCAGAATACCTGACCACTGTGACTGACCCAAACTTAAGGAAAGCTTTGACTATGTACAGACTCAGTGAGCATAGCCTTGCTATTGAGAAATGTCACCATAGGCAGACCTGGCTCTCAAGAGAAGACAGGCTATCTGCGCACTGCCCACAAAATGAGATGGAATCTGAGCTGCACTTCCTAACCTCCTGCCAAATGTGTGACCATATTAGAGACACATATTTCCCTCAGATTACACAGATTCACAACGAATCCAATTTTGATAGACTCCCATATCTACTGAGTGAAATACCACAGTGTGCAATCACAACAGCAAGATTTGTGACCTGTTGCCACAAGAAAAGGGCAACCAGTGAAGAACAAACACCATTGTAAATACAACCCATATTTATGTTTATTTATTTTCCCCTTTGTACTTTAACTATTTGCACATCGTAACAACACTGTATATAGAAATAATATGACATTTGAAATGTCTTTATTCTTTTGGAACTTGTGTGAGTAATATTTACTGTTAACTTTTTATTGTTTGTTTCACTTTTGTTTATCCATTTCACTTGGTTTGGCAATGTAAACATATGTTTTCCATGCCAATAAATCACCTTAATTTTAATTGAAC
>NC_052346.1:13717335-13744835 GCF_016432855.1 Salvelinus namaycush
TCCTTTTCCTGTAGTCCACAATCATCTCCTTTGTCTTGATCACGTTGAGGGAGAGGTTGCTATCCTGGCACCACACTGCCAGGTCTCTGATGTCTTCCCTATAGGCTGTCTCATCATTGTCGGTGATCAGGCCTACCACTGTTGTGTCGTCGGCAAACTTAATGATGGTGGAGTCGTGCCTGGCCATGCAGTCATGAGTGAACAGGGAGTACAGGAGGGGACTGAGCACGCACCCCTGAGGGGCCCCCGTGTTGAGGATCAGCGTGGCAGATGTGTTGTTACCTACCCTTACCACCTGGGGGGCGGCCTGTCAGGAAGTCCAGAATCCAGTTGCGGAGGGAGGTGTTTAGTCCCAGGATCCTTAGCTTAGTGATAAGCTTTGAGGGCACCATGATGTTGAACGCTGAGCTGTAGTCAATGATAGCATTCTCACATAGGTGTTCCTTTTGTCCAGGTGGGAAAGGGCCGTGTGGAGTGCAATAGAGATTGCATCGTCTTTGGATCTGTTGGGGCAGTATGCAAATTGGAGTGGGTCTAGGGTTTCTGGGATAATGATGTTGATGTGAGCCATGACCAGCCTTTCAAAGCACATCATGGCCTGTTTAAAGGTCTTACTCACATCGGCTACAGAGAGCGTGATCACACAGTCGTCCAGAACAGCTGATGATCTCATATAGTATGCTTCAGTGTTGCATGCATCGAAGCGAGCATAGACGTAATTTAGCTTGTCTGGTAGGCTCGTGTCACTGGGAAGCTCGCGGCTGTTATTCCCTTTGTAGTCTGTAATAGTTTGCAACCCTGCCACATCTGACGAGCGTTGGAGCCGGTGTAGTACGATTCAATCTTAGTCCTGTATTGATGCTTTGCCTGTTTGATGGTTCGTCAGAGGGCATAGCGGGATTTCTTATAAGCGTTCGGGTTAGAGTCCCGCTCCTTGAAAGCGGCAGCTCTACCCGGATGTTGCCTGTAATCCATGGTTTCTGGTTGGGGTATGTACGTACTGTCACTGTCGGGACAATGTCATCGATGCACTTATTGATGAAGCCAGTGACTGATGTGGTGTACTCCTCAATGCCATCGGAAGAATCCCAGAACATGTTCCAGTCTGTGCTAGCAAAACAGTCCTGTAGCTTAGCATCTGCGTCATCTAACCACTTCTTTATTGACCGAGTCACTGGTGCTTCCTACTTTAGTTTTTGTAAGCAGGAATCAGGAGGATAAAATTATGGTCAGATTTGCCAAATGGAGGGTGAGGGAGAGCTTTGTACGCGTCTCTGTGTGTGGAGTAAAGGTGGTCTACAGTTTTTTCCCCTCTGGTTGCACATTTAAGATGCTGGTAGAAATGAGGTAAAAAGGATTTAAGTTTCCCTGCATTAAGGTCCCTGGTCACTAGGAGTGCCGCTTCTGGATGAGCATTTTCCTGTTTACTTATGGCCTTATACAGCTCACTGAGTGCGGTCTTATTGCCAGCATCGGTTTCTTGTGGTAAATAGACAGCTACAAAAAATATAGATGAAAACCCTCTTGGTAAATAGTGTGGTCTACAGCTTATCCTGAGATACTCTACCTCAGGCGGGGAAAATCGTGTGACTTCCTTAATATTAGATGTTGTACACCAGCTGTTGTTTAAAAATATACACAGACCAGAGGCGGCTGTTCTATCAGCGTAAAACCCGCCATCTGTATGTTATTCATTTTGTTGTTCAGCCACGACTCGGTGACACACAAGATATTACAGTTTTTAATGTCCCTTTGGTAGGATATTCATGACCGTAGCTCGTCTAATTTGTTATCCAATGATTATACATTGGCTAATAGGACTGATGGTAGAGGCAGATTACCCACATGCCGTCGGATCCTTACAAGGCACCCGACCTACGTTCCTGATATCTCCGTCTCTTTCTCATGCGAATCACAGGGATTTGGGCCTTGAAGTAAATTCTTCGCATCCGACTCGTTAAAGAAAAAATCTTTGTCCAGTACTTAGGTGAGTAATCGCTGTCCTGATATTTAGAAGCTCTTTTCGGTCGTAAGAGACGATGGCAGAAACATTATGTACAAAATAAGTTACAAATAATGCGAAAAAAACACACAATAGCACAATAGGTTAGGAGACCGTAAAATGGCAGCCATCTCCTCCGGCGCCATTCAGTTGCATTACTAAGTCTGCTCCTGTCTGCACGCCACAAGATCTTAGTCCTGTGAGCTAATACAAGATCTTTCTCCTGGCAGCTAAAACTTGATCTTAGTCCTGGGAGCTAACACAAGCTCCTAGTCCTGGGAGCTAACACAAGATCTTAGTCCTGGGAGCTAACACAAGATCTTAGTCCTGGGAGCTAACACAAGCTCCTAGTCCCGGGAGCTAACACAAGATCTTAGTCCTGGGAGCTAACACAAGATCTTAGTCCTGGGAGCTAACACAAGCTCCTAGTCCTGGGAGCTAACACAAGCTCCTAGTCCTGGGAGCTAACACAAGATCTTAGTCCTGGGAGCTAACACAAGCTCCTAGTCCTGGGAGCTAACACAAGCTCCTAGTCCTGGGAGCTAACACAAGCTCCTAGTCCTGGGAGCTAACACAAGCTCCTAGTCCTGGGAGCTAACACAAGCTCCTAGTCCTGGGAGCTAACACGTCTTGAGGCATTTAATACAAGTGTAGTTCACTGAACCCCGTCTACTACAATGGCAGGCAGTAGTTTGACTGAGGAGATTGTGAATATTTAATATTCCCACATGTTATCTGACCAAGACAGAGGAGATGAGATTCTAATGGAAGTGAGTTGTGATAGGGAGTGAATCTGCTCTGTGTGCGTGTGTGCGTATGTGTGTGTGTGTGTGTGTGTGTGTGTGTGTGTGTGTGTGTGTGTGTGTGTGTGTGTGTGTGTGTGTGTGTGTGTGTGTGTGTGTGTGTGTGTGTGTGTGTGTGTGTGTGTGTGTGTGTGTGTGTGTGTGTGAAGCAGGCGTCACTCTCACCCCTCGGGTTGTGTGACTTCATCGCTCTGCATTATGGGATTCTGGGTAGTGGGCACGGAAGTCTGACATTGCCCTTCTCTCTGAGTGACACATCTCTCTCTCACACACACGCACACACGCACAAACGCACACACACACACACAATATATGGGGTCACATGGATATATACTGTATCTATGGGTAATAGCATGGCTGCTAAATATTTCATAACAGTAGGGTTAAAAAATAGATGTTTAGTTTCACTGTCCTGGCGGGGGAATTTTACAAATGTACAAAGCTAAGGGTGGCCTTGTAGAGGGCACTTCCTCTGGTACAGTCCAATCCATTTTAGGGCCATGGCCACTCATACTGTACTAAATACCAGCGTGACTGTTAACCTTTCTGCGCACAGATCCCGATTACGGGATCATTTCCCTAAACAACCGCTGAATTGCAGGGCGCCAAATTCAAAAATATTACAAAAAATATTTATAATCATGCAATCACAAGTGAAATATATCAAAACACAGCTTAGCTTGTTGTTAATCCACCTATCGTGTCAGATTTCGAAAATATGCTTTGCAACGAAAGAAATCCAAGCTTTTGTGAGTGTATCAATCAATGCTAGAACAGTTAGCCTTATATTAGCTTGGTTAGCTTGGTCACGAAAGTCAGAAAAGCAATAAAATTAATCGCTTACCTTTGATAATCTTCGGATGTTTGCATTCACGAGACTCCCAATTACACAACAAATTTTATTTTTGTTCGATAAATATTACTTTTATAACAAAGAAACGCCATTTGGGTTGCGCGTTATGTTGAGAAAACTACAGCCTTGTTCCGTTCGACGAAAATTCCAAAAAGTATCCGTAATGATCGTAGAAACATGTCAAATGTTTTTATAATCAATCCTCAGGTTGTTTTTAACAAACATAATCGATAATATTTCAACCGGACCGTAACCTATTCAATAAGAGAGAAAAGAAAAATGGAGAGCTCACACTATTCAGAGGACACCTGACTACTTTTGAAAAATCTCATTCATTTTTCAAAATAAAAGCCTGAAACTATGTCTAAAGCCTGGTCACAGCCTGAGGAAGCCATTGGAAAAGGAATCTGGTTGATACCCCTTTAAATGGAAGAAAGACTGGCCAGGAAACACAGTTTTCTTTTTTTATATCACTTCCGGGTTATATTTTCTCAGGTTTTCGCCTGCAGAATCAGTTTTGTTACGCACGGCTGAAATGCGGTCACTCTCCACCTCCACCCCTGAGGTGGAAATGCGGTACCCTAGGAAGGAGACGGACTGTTGAAAGAACAGGCATTTCTCAGCCTTGACGTACAGGTCATGCTCCAACAGTCGACCAAGCCTGCGTACCAGGGACACATGCTCGGCGCGTGTAGTGGAGTATATCAAAATGTCATCGATATACACCACTACACCCTGCCTGTGCAGGTCCCTGAAAATCTCGTCTACAAAGGCTTGGAAGACTGATGGAGCATTCATCAACCCGTACGGCATGACGAGGTACTCATAATGGCCTGAGGTAGTACTGAACGGCGTCTTCCACTCGTCTCCCTCCCGGATACGCACCAGGTTGTACATGCGCCTGCGATCTAGTTTGGTGAAGAAGCGCGCCCCGTGCATTGAGGTAGCGGGTAACTGTACCTCACAGTGATCTGATTGAGGCCTCGATAGTCAATACACGGGCGCAGACCTCCCTCCTTCTTCTTCACAAAAAAAAAACTCGAGGAGGCGGGTGAAGTGAAGGACCGAACGTACCGGAGACATATGTTTCCATAGCTGCCGTCTACACCTGTGACAGGGGATACACGTGACTCCTGGGAAGTGGGGCATCTACCAGGAGATTTATCGCACAATCCCCCCGTCGATGGGGTGGTAATTGAGTCACCTTCTTTTTGGAGAAGGCGAGAGCCAAATCGGCATATTCGGGGGGAATGCACATGGTGGAGACCTGGTCTGGACTTTCCACCGTAGTAGCATCAACGGAAACCCCTAAACACCTCCCCGAGCACTCTCGCGACCACCCCGTGAGAGCCCTCCGTTTCCATGAAACAGTGGGGTCATGACAAGCTAACCAGGGTAGGCCTAGCACCACGGGAAACGCAGGAGAGTCAATGAGGAAGAGACTGATTCTCTCCTTGTGACCTCCCTGCGTCACCATGCCCAGAGGAGCGGTGGCCTCCCTAATCAACCTTGACCCTAATGGTCGACTGTCTAAGGCGTGAACTGGGAAGGGCATAGCCACTGGAACGATGGGGATCCCTAAACTATGGGCAAATGATCTGTCTATAAAATTCCCAGCCGCGCCTGAATCGACGAGCGCCTTATGCTGGGAATGCGGGGAAAACTCAGGAAAAGTAACAAACAAAAACATGTGTGCAACAGAGGGCTCTGGGTGAGAATGGTGCCTTCTCACCTGGGGTGACGCCAGAGTGCCCTGCCTGCTTCCTCGACCTCCAGAGGGACCAACCCGGCACCGACCGGCAATGTGACCTCTGCGGCCACAGATGGTGCACGAGACGGAACCTCCTCCGGTCTCCCTGAGCGCAGCACCTCCCAGCTCCATGGGCATCGGAGCGGTGGTGCTGGGGGATGGAACCGACAGACTCCGCTCTGAACGTCCGCGGGTAGCCAGCAGGTTATCCAGTCGAATGGACAGCTCCACCAGCTGGTCGAAGGTGAGGGTGGTATCCCTCCAGGCCAACTCCCGACAGACATCCTCGCGCAGGCTGCAGCGGTAGTGGTTGATAAGGGCCCTGTCGTCCCATCCCGCTCCTGCGGCCAGGATCTGAAATTCCAGGGCGAACTCCTGGGCGCTCCTCGTCCCCTGCCTCAGGTGGAAGAGACGTTCACCCGCCGCTCTACCTTCGGGCGGGTGGTCGAAGACTGCCCTGTGAACTCCTCGAAATTGTCCAACGCCGCATCTCCTTCTCCCCACACGGCGTTAGCCCAATCCAGAGCTCTCCCCGAGAGGCACGAGACGAGGGCGGACACCCTCTCCCTTCCCGAGGGGGCCGGGTAAACGGTGGCCAGGTATAGGTCCAGCTGTAGTAGGAAACCTTGGCAGCGTGCCGTCGTCTCATCATATTCCCTGGGAAGGGCTATACGCATCCCACTGGGACCGGGTACAGGAGGGACAAGTAGTGGTAACCCCTGTTGTGCTGGTGGAGGCGCTGGAGGGACTCTCTGTCTCTCCCAGCAGTCCATGGTCTGGACGACGCGGTCCATCGCGACGCCGAGATGTTGCCGCATCGCCGCGTGTTCTCTGACGCGCTCCTCGACACCTATAATCGGGGTACCTGCTCCTGCTGACTCCATAGTGGTGTGAAATTCTGTCAGACTGTGTGCGCAACTGGTCTACTGGAGTCAGGTGCAGTAGAGCAGAGATGAGTGAACAGGCACACTATAATTGGCAGAAGCAAAACAGTCGGACGCAACAGCGTCACAACACTCCAGCCAAAGGCAAAAGTGAATAAAAGCGTCCTTATCACACAAAATAATGTACAACAATACAATACCACGGGTTCAAAACAATACCCGGAAAAAAACAGCCTGACGCCTCACTGTCACGATCGTCTTTGGGTGAGAGAGAGGACCAAGGCGCAGCGTGTGAAAAATACATCTTCTCTTTATTTAGAAAAAGAACAAACGAAACAAAACAACAAAATGACGAACGTGAAGCTATAAATGACTAAGTGCAAACATGCAACATAGACTAGACATAGACAATTACCCACCAAACCCAAATGCCCATGGCTGCCTTAAATATGGCTCTCAATCAGAGACAATAAACCACAGCTGTCTCTAATTGAGAACCAATCCAGGCAGCCATAGACATACAAACACCTAGACAAGCCAAAAACACATACATCCCCATGTCACACCCTGACCTAACTAAAATAATAATGAAAACAAAGATAACTAAGGCCAGGGTGTGACAGTACCCCCCCCCCCCAAAGGTGCGGACTCCGACCGCACAACCTGACATTGAAGGGGAGGGTCCGGGGTGGGCCTTAATATGGCGGCGGCTCGGGTGCGGGACGTGGCCCCCACTCCACCAGAGTCACTACCCGCTTTCGTAGCTTCCTCCAAATGTCCACCCTCCAAATTAACCCCACTGGATTAAGGGGCAGCACCAGACTAAGGGGCAGCACCGGACTAAGGGGCAGCACCGGACTAAGGGGCAGCACCGGACTAAGGGGCAGCACCGGACTAAGGGGCAGCACCGGACTGAGGGACGGCAGCACCGGACTGAGGGACGGCAGCTCCGGACTGAGGGACGGCAGCTCCGGACTGAGGGACGGCAGCTCCGGACTGAGGGACTGCAGCTCATGGCTGGCTGACGGATATGGCTGCTCATGGCTGGCTGACGGATCTGGCTGCTCATGGCTGGCTGACGGATCTGGCTGCTCATGGCTGGCTGACGGATCTGGCTGCTCATGGCTGGCTGACGGATCTGGCTGCTCATGGCTGGCTGACGGATCTGGCTGCTCATGGCTCGCTGACGGCTCTGGCTGATCCTGTCTGGCGGAAGGCTCTGGCTGATCCTGTCTGGCGGAAGGCTCTGGCTGATCCTGTCTGGCGGAAGGCTCTGGCTGATCCTGTCTGGCGGAAGGCTTTGGCTGCTCCTGTCTGGCGGAAGGCTCTAGCGGCTCCTGTCTGGCGGAAGGCTCTAGCGGCTCCTGTCTGGCGGAAGGCTCTAGCGGCTCCTGTCTGGCGGACGGCTCTGTAGGCTCATGGCAGACGGGCGGCTTTGCAGGCTCATGGCAGACGGGCGGCTTTGAAGGCTCAGTACCGACGGGCGGCTTTGAAGGCTCAATACAGACGGGCAGTTCATGCGGCGCTTGGCAGACGGACAGTTCAGACGGCGTTGGGCAGACTGACAGTTCAGGCGCCGTTGGGCAGACGGGCAGTTCAGGCGCCGCTGGGCAGACGGCAGACTCTGGCCGGCTGAGACGCACTGTAGGCCTGGTGCGTGGTACCGGAACTGGAGGTACCGGGCTAAAGACACGCACCTTCAGGCTAGTGCGGGGAGCAGGAACAGGGCACACTGAGTTCTCGAAGCGCACTATAGGACTGGTGCGTGGTACCGGGACTGGTGGTACCGGGCTGAGGGCACGCACCTCAGGGCGAGTGCGAGGAGAAGGATCAGTGCGTACAGGGCTCTGGAGACGCACGTGAGGCTTGGTGCGTGGTGCCGGAACTGGTGGTACCGGACTGGAGACACGCACCTCAAGGCTAGTGCGGGGAGCAGGAACAGGGCACACTGGACTCTCAAAGCGTACTATAGGCCTGGTGCGTGGTACCGGCACTGGTGGTACCGGGCTGAGGGCACGCACATCAGGGCGAGTACGGGGAGAAGGAACAGTGCGTACAGGGCTCTGGAGACGCACAGGAGGCTTGGTGCGTGGTGCCGGGACTGGTGGTACTGGACTGGAGACACGCACCATAGGGCTAGTGCGTGGAGGAGGAACAGGGCTCTGGAGACGCACTGGAAGCCTGGTGCGTGGTGTAGGCACTGGCCTGGAGCGGGGAGGTGGCGCCGGAAATACCGGACCGTGCAGGCGTACTGGCTCCCTAGAGCACTGAGCCTGCCCAACCTTACCTGGTTGTATGCTCCCCGTCGCCCGACCAGTGCGGGGAGGTGAAATAACCCGCACCGGGCTATGTAGGCGAACCGGGGACACCATGCGTAAGGCTGGTGCCATGTAAGCCGGCCCGAGGAGACGCACTGGTGGCCAGATATGTAGAGCCGGCTTCATGACATCCGGCTCAACGCTCAATCTAGCCCGGCCGATACGTGGAGCTGGAATGTACCGAACCGGGCTATGCACACGTACAGGAGACACCATGCGCTCTACTGCGTAACACGGTGTCTGCCCGTACTCTCGCTCTCCACGGTAAGTACAGGGAGTGGGCGCAGGTCTCCTACCTGACTTCGCCACTCTCCCTTTAAACCCCCCCCCAAGAAATTTTTGGGGTTTACTCACAGGCTTCCTACCGCTTCGTCGTGCTGCCTCCATTCGCCGGTATCCCTCCTCGCACTGCGCCAGAGAATCCCAGGCGGGCTCCGGCACTCGCCCTGGGTCGATCGCCCACCTGTCGATCTCCTCCCACGTAGTGTAGCCCAGATCCTTCTCCTGCTTCTGAGCTAGCTCCTCGTAACGCCGCCTCTCTGCTTTCGCTGCCTCCAGCTCAGCTTTGGGGCGGCGATATTCTCCTGGTTGAGCCCAGGGTCCCTTTCCGTCCAATATTTCCTCCCATGTCCACGAGTCCTGGTTTCGCAGTTGCGCTCTCCCACGCCGCTTGGTCCTAGGTTGGTGGGTAATTCTGTCACGATCGTCTTTGGGTGAGAGAGAGGACCAAGGCGCAGCGTGTGAAAAATACATCTTCTCTTTATTTAGAAAAAGAACAAACGAAACAAAACAACAAAATGACGAACGTGAAGCTATAAATGACTAAGTGCAAACATGCAACATAGACTAGACATAGACAATTACCCACCAAACCCAAATGCCCATGGCTGCCTTAAATATGGCTCTCAATCAGAGACAATAAACCACAGCTGTCTCTAATTGAGAACCAATCCAGGCAGCCATAGACATACAAACACCTAGACAAGCCAAAAACACATACATCCCCATGTCACACCCTGACCTAACTAAAATAATAATGAAAACAAAGATAACTAAGGCCAGGGTGTGACACTCACACAATAAACGTAACGAACAATTTCACACACAGACATGGGGGGAACAGAGGGTTAAATACACGACAAGTAATGAGGGAAATGAAAACCAGGTGTGTGGGAAAACAAGACAAAACAAATGGAAAATGAAAGGTGGATCGGCGATGGCTAGAAGACAGGTGACGTCGACCGCCGAACACCGCCCGAACAAAGAGAGGAACCGACTTCGGCGGAAGTCGTGACAATCCCAGATAAAGCTAAATATTTTTTGCTCATATGATTTGAAAAACGAATCATCAGGAGTAGGCAGCGCAATAAGTAAGTGAGTAAACTGAGATATGACTAAGGAGTTAATCAGGGCATTTTTTAAATAAATAGACAGGTATTTACCTCTCCATGGTTGCAGGGTCTTATTTTTACCCATTTTATAAGAGAATTTACCGAAATTGAAAAAATCCAGGCGTTTATAAATAAAATCCAGTCTCACTTTATCAAATGCCTTTTCAAAATCCACTTTAAATATAATTCCTGGCTTCTTATATGTTTCATGATGTTCTATTATTTCTAGTAGTTGTCGTATATTATCTCCAATGTATCGTCCATGTAAAAAACATGTCTGATCAGGATGAACAATACCTGGTAAAACCCTTTAAATTCTGAGTGCTATGCATTTTGCTAGTATTTTTGCATCACAACATTGAAGTGTAAGGGGCCTCCAGTTTTTTAGATAGACTGTGTCTTTATATTTGCCATCTGGGTCTTTTTTTAATAATAGAGAAATCAGACCTCCCTGCTGAGTACCTGACAGACTACCATTTCTATAGGAGTAGTTAAAACAATCTATCAATGGAGCTTTTAGTAAATCAAAAAATACTTGATACAATTCAGTAGGCCTACCTATTGAATGTTAAAATAGGCTAGTTTACAGCATAGCAGGCTACATAGCCCTACAATAGGATAATATCAGTTTGGTTAACGGTATCTTGGGTAGCGTAAACAAGCGCTCTTAGAAATGATATAGCTAGCCTATGCATCTCTCCGTTTATAGGCTATTGAACGGGGACGTGCGGAGGAACCGCGACCCGCTTCAGAGGACGAAAGTGACGTCACGAAGTGCCATTCGGCTGCGGGAGGGGGAGGGGTGGATAACTAAATAATAGATTACTGGTCACGTGGTGTACGCAGGCTTCTGAATGATTTAAAAGGCTCTCGCCTCCCACCGCCTCCTGGTGATGCGCGAGATGCTACTGCTGCTGAAGAGAGAGAAGGAGAAGAGAGAGAGGGAAGCAGAGAGAGCGAGAAAGGGCGAGCGAGAGAGGAGAGAGAGAGAGGGAGAGAGAGACTGCAGCAGCAACCGACATGGAGCTCGAGCCTTTCCGGAGGAGAGCGAGCATCCTCTAAACTGCCAGGGTCACGGTAGAATACGTAAGTGAATTTGTTTCTCATCCTTTCTCTCCATCTCTGTCCCACTCTCACCCTTTCTGTCTGTGTCGTTTATGTGTGTGTGAAAATTGCGTATTCGACCCGCGATGTGTATGTGTGTCCTGCAGTTGATCGATCGGTTGTTGTTTGACGATAAAATGAGTCCTTCTTGAGTCACACCTGCTCGGCGTGCATGTGCGTGTGCGTGTGTATGTGTTCGGGGTGGAAACTCGCATCCCTGTTGCAGCTGCAGTAGACACAAGCGGAGAGAGAGGAGAGGACGATACGATTTCGTTATTACATTACCCGACATAAAGGTATTTGTTTATCATCAGCTAGAGTAAATGTTGAGATCTGCCTGATATCATCACGTAGCAGGCTACATCTCATCTGATCGCTATTTTATCATAGAAGGACCTCTAGATAGATATAAGGCTACCCTCTGCTGTGTGTGTGTGTGTGTGTGTGTGTGAGTGAGAGAGAGAGACTGTACGAAATGGATGCTTATCATCCGGTTTATAGCATCATGTCTGCGTGTGTAGGGTGCACGCCCATGTGCACGCCTATCCTCTGCAAGAATCAGTCTGTCTTTTTCTATAGATGATAGCGTGCGTGTGGAGGGGGGGCGACATCTGAACTTGTGCTGTTGGGGAAACTCTTGGGAGCAGATTTTTTGGGAGGTACAGCTCGTTTAGTATAGCATAGGATAGGGTTGGTTAGAGTAGGGTAGGATAGGGTAGTGTAGGGTTGGTTAGGGTAGTGTAGGATAAGGTTGGTTAGGGTAGGATAAGGTTGGTTAGAGTAGTGTAGGATAAGGTTGATTAGGGTAGGATAAGGTCGGGTAGGGTACGATAAGGTTGGTTAGGGTAGGGTACGATAAGGTTGGTTAGGGTAGGGTAGGATGTGATTGGTTAGGGTAGAATAAGGTTGGGTAGGGTAGGGTAGGATAAGGTTTGTTAGGGTAGGGTATTTACTGTATATTATTGTGTTATGACTTTCCATCCTCTCTGGGTTTGAGCATGAAATAGATGGTAGAGAGAGAGAGAGAGAGAGAGAGAGAGAGAGAGAAAGAGAGAGGGATCAAAGAGAGCTCTGTAACTGCAGTATTGTCATCAGAGCCTTCACACACATTGCTCTCTCTCTCTGTTGTTGAGATGTTGAGACAGGTCTGTGTGTTAGAAAGCCTGGAGCCTGAGAACAAGCTAATCTCTAATGACATGTCATGAGAGTTGTCTCTTTCTCTCCCTCCCTCTCTCTCGCTCTCTTTCCATCACCCATTCCTCCCCATGTTCCTTTTCTTCCTCTACCACTCTTCCTCACCCACTCCCCCCTCTCTCTGCTCTCTCACTCCTTTACATCTCCCTCTCTCCCTACATCTGTGTGGTGCTGGCCGTGGTGCTGAAAGCAGCAGTCATTAAAACCTCTCTAGGATAGGTGGGACGGTAGCGTCCCACTTGGCCAAAATCCAGAAAAAATGTAGCGCGCCAAGTTCAAATATTTTACTATAAAAATCAACACATGAAAGACACAAAATTAAAGCTACACATGTTGTGAATCCAGCCAACATGTCTGATTTCAAAAAGGATTTACGGGGAAAGCACACCAAACAATTATGTTAGCTCAGTACATAGCCACAGAAAAACACAGCCATTTTCCCAGCAAAAGATAGTAGTCACAAAAAGCAGAAATAGAGATAAAATTAATCACTAACCTTTGATGATCTTCATCAGATGACACTCATAGGACATCATGTTACACAATACATTTATGTTTTGTTCGATAATGTGCATATTTATATCCACAAATCTCAGTTTACATTGGCGCCATGTTCAGAAATGCCTCCAAAATATCCGGAGTAATTGCAGAGAGCCACGTCAAATAACAGAAATACTCATCATAAACTTTGATGGAAGATACATGTTTTACACAGAATTAAAGATACACTTGTTCTTAATGCAACCGCTGTGTAAGATTTAAAAAAAACTTTACGTAAAAAGCACACCATGCAATAATCTGAGACGGCGCTCAGATTTAACAACATTTCTCCGCCATGTTGGAGTCAAAAGAAATACGAAATTACATCATAAATATTCCCTTACCTTTGATTATGTTCATCAGAATGCACTGCCAGGAATCCTAGTTCCACAATAAATTGTTGTTTTGTTCAATAATGTCCATTACTTATGTCCAATTAGCTACTTTTGCTAGCATGTGTAGTACACGTGTCCAAACGCTCGCGCAGATGCAGGCAAACGTCGGACGAAAACTTCAAAAAGTTATATTACAAGTCGAATAAACTGGTCAAACTTAGTAGAGAATCAATCTTCAGGATGTTGTTATCATTTATATCCAATAAGGTTCCAACTGGAGAATTATTTTCTTGTTCTCTATAAGTAATGGAACGCATGGCGATATCATGAGGAATGCGCGTGACCAAGAACTGGCAATCTGCCAGACCACTGACTCAAACACCTCCCATCCGGTCCCACATCACAGTATAGGCTTCATTCAGCGTTCTACAGACTGTTGACATCTAGTGGAAGGCGTAGGAAGTGCAAACAGATCCATATATTACAGGGAATTGAATAGGCGATGAGTTTAACAATGACCAGTCTCAGAATTCTCACATCCTGTTTGGATTTTTTCTCAGGTTTTTGCCTGCCATATGAGTTCTGTTATACTCACAGACATCATTCAAACACTTTTAGAAACTTCAGAGTGTTTTATATCCAATAGTAATACTAATATGCATATATTAGTATCTGGGACAGAGTAGGAGGCAGTTCACTATGGGCACGCAATTCATCCAAAAGTGAAAATGCTGCCCCCTATATCAAAGAAGTTAACAGGAATTATAAACTGGGTGGGTCAAGCCCTGAATGCTGATTGGCTGACAGCTGTGGTGTATCAGACCGTATACCACGGATAAGACAAAACATTTATTTTTACTGCTCTAATTATGTTGTTAATCAGTTTGTAATAGCAATAAGGCACCTCAGGGATTTGTGGTATATGCCCAATATACCACGGCTAAGGGCTGTATCCAGGCACTCTGAGTTGAGTTGTGCCTAAGAACAGCATTTAACCGTGGTATACTGGCCATATACCACACCACCTCGGGCCTTATTGCTAAAATATGGTGTTGATGAAGTCTTGATAATAGTCATGTCTGTTATGTTGTATTAGTTTGCCTACATTCCCGTCATGCCAAGGAAGATCACAAGATGAGTTTAACCCTGATGGGGATACCAGTTCAATAATTCACCTCCTGTCATGGCTAGATGTCACGGGGAGTAACATCGACTGCTCCCTATAAGCTTGTTTGTAATGGATTTAGATCAATCATTCTGTCAACAGGTGTGTGTTTGTATGTGTGTGTAATGATGAAACATCACTGAGCCACAGGTTGCAGCTGTGTGAGTGTTTGTGTGTTTTTGTGTTTGTGTGTGTGTGTTTTGTGTTCCCTTATACTGTGTGTCTGTTTATATCTAAATGTTTGTTTGCGCAGTGCCCTTTGCTTGATTGCTTGATAGATTGTTGTGTGTGTGTGTGTGTGTGTGTGTGTGTGTGTGTGTGTGTGTGTGTGTGTGTGTGTGTGTGTGTGTGTGTGTGTGTGTGTGTAGATGATCTCACAACCCTTGTTCTATTGCATGTGTGACTCACCCTCTCACAAGAACACACACAACCTGATTTGGTTTGTGAATGGGAGATAGCCTCACTGACGTCACAGAGCCTGTCTGTGCATAAAAGCTAATACAATCACCTCCCACACACACACACCATCACAGAGCCATCTGCATCTCCGTCATCAGCAGCACACCCCCTACCAGACGACAGGCCACGTAAATATATAGTCAGATAGAGTGCGAGAGGGGGAGAGAGGGGGGGGGGGGGGGTTCAAGTGTGGGAGGTGTTTGTTCCCATTATACTGTTATCTCTGTGATCTTACTGCATGTGTAATGAAAGGAAATGAATGGGCAGACTTTAACTGTAGTTTAAAATAATTACTCTCCTCTCCTCCTCTTCTTTTGTCTAATCCTTTCTACTGGGGAGAGGGGAGGAAGACTAGAGTTTTACCAGATCAGGCCATGTGGTCGGGATAAACTCTGGGCCCTAGGGATATGTACAGCGTATTGGTGTAGTTACCAATCCTTTTAGATATGTGTCACAGTTTGGCAATATGGTTACCATGGTTATCAGATACAAGGCCATCCAAAGGAACACAGATATAGAGGGACAGAGAGAGAGAGAGATGGAGGGCTGCGTTCCAGCTGTCTTTCCCACTCTCACTACACTCTTGAACTCAGCACTGGAGAGAGAAAGAGAGAGAGAGACTGAAAGAAAGGAAGAGAGAGAGAACCTTTCTCCTGAGTCCGGTCCTATACTCAATGATGACATACCCTCTCTCTGACTCTGACCTACTCAGAAGTCCAGTGGTTGCCATATCAGAACATTACCGGTTGCCAGATTGGACTGAATCGGTTGCCAGATTGGACTGAATGAGTCCTCTTAGCGTTATTAAGGTACTGAGTTCCAGAAGCTGAATCAGGATGTACGTTCTGTCAGTCAGACAGAATGTTGGCTGGAACACACAGCTAACCACTCTCTTACAACAACAAATCACGCTCATTGATTGGCCTATTGAATAACAATCATTTATTATTATGGTGGATGACTAGGATACCAGCTGACAGACAGATGGATGGACAGGCATACCAACAGGCAGACGGACGGACAGACAGACCGATCGACAGACAGAGGACGGCTGGACATTGTAATGGGCTGTTTACACCTGTTCTTCTAGTTAGGGAGGACAGATCCTATTGCATTGTGTTTGAGATCAATACTGTGTCTGATGGGAACAGATGAGCTGTTTTATCAGTCTGCTGCTCATCCCTCCATCATCATCCCTCCTTTCTTATCCTTTATGTTCTATTATCCACAATCTGCAGGGACAATAGCCATGCCCACCGCTCTCCTGTATTGTGCCTTGCTTTGTGGTTAAACTGAAACGCACACACACACACACACGTACACACACACACACACACACACACACGCGCACACACACACACACACGCACACACACACACACACACACACACACACACACACATACACACACACATACAACCACTGTGGTTAAACAGCTGGGTAATTGCAGGGCTCGTTTAAGTGGTTGATGGCTGAGAGGCGTGTGTGTGTAGTGTGTGTGTGTAGTGTGTGTGTGTGTGTGTGTGTGTGTGTGTGTGTGTGTGTGTGTGTGTGTGTGTGTGTGTGTGTGTGTGTGTGTGTAGTGTGTGTGTGTAGTGTGTGTGTGTGTGTGTGTGTGTGTGTGTGTGTGTGTGTGTGTGTGTGTGTGTGTGTGTGTGTGTGTGGTGTGTGTGTGTGTGTGTGTGTGTGTGTGTGTGTGTGTGTGTGTGTGTGTGTGTGTAGTGTGTGTGTGTGTGTGTGTGTGTGTGTGTGTGTGTGTGTGTGTGTGTGTGTGTTTGATGATTGAGAGGTGCGTTGGCCCACTTTACATAAATGATTTCTCCCCCTCTTCCTGAGTGCAGACAGAGGGGGAATAATAGAGAAATAAACAGAGAGAAAGAAAGAAAGCTCATTGAAAGAGGGAAAGAGGTTGGCAGTAATAGCAGTCATCAGAGCAGGTTATTTTCCTACCCGCACATACTGACTATGTATTAACTCCTGTTCACTTTAGACCAAAGGGTTTTATTCAATCATCTTCTATGAGTGCAGTCGTTGACTGACTGGGCGGAGGACAGGGGATTGGTTGATCGAAGGTTGAATCCATGACTGTGTCTCAAATAGAGCCCTGTTCCCTCTATAGGGCTCTACTTTTGACCAGTACTCTGGACTAAGTGCACTATATCGGGAATAGGGTGCCATTTGGGATGCAAAACCCTGTAATTATTTGTCTATGGGTGTAATTATATTGTGTGTGCTTGTGTGGGTCTGTAACAGAACAATGTGTTCTGGAGGGGTGGAGTCCTTACAGTCCATCAGCTCTGAGTTCATCTCAGGTCAGATCTAATCAGGAAGTGATTATGACTCAGGAAGTTACAACACAACACAGTCATCTGGAACACACGCACGCATGCACACACACATACACATACAGACGATTATGAACTGTCATCTATGGCGTGGTGTAATGAGATGGTTGCTATAACAACAGGTTTACAAGGACCAGCTGATAATTAGTTCTCTGTTTTCAGGTAGAAACTCATTCTGGAACACACACCTCGCTGTGTGTATGTGTGTGTATGTGTGTGTGTGTGTTTACAGTAAAGGATGGATAACCAGCCATATCTTCCCCAATGTGACTGTAACTGTCAAACAGCTGTGGACAAGACACAGACATGGTGTCATATGTTGTCAGCTGTATTGTACTATATGTGTAAAAACATGGGGTTTCCTGTTACAGATGGACACCTGAGACAACAGACTACACTTCTATATCACCATGAGGAACTGCTGACACCCCCCTCACCTGACTACCAGAGAGAACACACTTTCTTCCTCCCATCCTCTCTCCCACTCCGCCCGTCTTCACAAGGATAAGCGTTATTGTCGAGAGTGGAAAAAGTGAATGTCAGAGGACAAAATAGAGAAAAAAGCTGAAGCCCTCTCTTGACCCTTGATCTCTAACCCCTGACCTGTGACCTCAGTATGTCAGGTCTGCGTGGTAAGCTGCAGCGTGTCCAGTGGCGGGCAGGATGGCACTCCTTCACCTCCAGAGTCCTCAGGACCAAACCGGTAGAGAGCATGTTGGACTCTGGGACAGGTAAGTGTTTACAGGAGGGTCTCTAGGGGTGTGAATGAAGGAGGGAATGTGTGTGTATGTGTGTGTGGGGGGGGGGGGGGGGGGGGGTATGTGTGGGTATACAGTGTGTGTGGATATATGTGTGTGGGTTATATTAACGTGTGTTTTATGTTAAGGTGTGTGTTTGTATGCTAATGTAAGTGTGTGTGCACAGGTGGTACAAGCAGCCATGGCACCAAACTAGCGAGGGTGCTGTCCACGGTAGACCTGGTGTCACTAGGGGTGGGCAGCTGCGTTGGCACGGGGATGTACGTGGTCTCTGGGCTGGTTGCTAAGGAGATGGCCGGACCTGGCGTTATCGTCTCCTTCATCATCGCTGCTGTCGCCTCTATACTGTCAGGTAATGACACACACACGCACACACATGCACACAAACACACACACACACACACATACACACAGCTGCATGATATTTGTGTGTCTCCCCTTCAGGAGTGTGTTATGCTGAATTTGGGGTTCGCGTTCCCAAGACAACAGGCTCAGCCTACACCTACAGCTACGTGACAGTGGGGGAGTGTGTGGCCTTTTTCATTGGCTGGAACCTGATCCTGGAGTACTTGATTGGTACAGCCGCGGGGGCGTCAGCTCTCAGCAGCATGGCGGACTCACTAGCCAATAAAAGCATCTCTACGTTTATGACTACGCACATCGGAACACTCAATGGCCTGGGTGAGTCTGGAGGGGGGAGGAGAGGGGAGGGAGGGGTTGGAGAAGGGAGGAGGGTGTGTGCTGTATATCTGTGTGGGTGTGTGTGGTGTTTCCAGTAGCTGTGACATAATCTTCCCTGAGACCTGGGCTGTGTCCAGCGTAGAAATGTAGTGCGATGAACAGCCATGCCTTTCTGACAGGCAGAGTAATAGTACAAGTCAGTAGGTTTCACCTTCCTGAATGTGAGCCTGACGTCTAGAGTGGCTAGCAGTATAGAAACAGACAGTGAAAGCTCATTCCTCAACATAACAGATGATCACTACTTTTTCTGTTTGTGGATTGTAGCGAGGGTTATGCTACAGGGTTGTGATAGTTCTCCTGTTTGTGGATTGTAGCGAGGGTTATGCTACAGGGTTGTGATAGTTCTCCTGTTTGTGGATTGTAGCGAGGGTTATGCTACAGGGTTGTGATAGTTCTCCTGTTTGTGGATTGTAGCGAGGGTTATGCTACAGGGTTGTGATAGTTCTCCTGTTTGTGGATTGTAGCGAGGGTTATGCTACAGGGTTGTGATAGTTCTCCTGTTTGTGGATTGTAGCGAGGGTTATGCTACAGGGTTGTGATAGTTCTCCTGTTTGTGGATTGTAGCGAGGGTTATGCTACAGGGTTGTGATAGTTCTCCTGTTTGTGGATTGTAGCGAGGGTTATGCTACAGGGTTGTGATAGTTCTCCTGTTTGTGGATTGTAGCGAGGGTTATGCTACAGGGTTGTGATAGTTCTCCTGTTTGTGGATTGTAGCGAGGGTTATGCTACAGGGTTGTGATAGTTCTCCTGTTTGTGGATTGTAGCGAGGGTTATGCTACGGTGTTGTGATAGTTCTCCTGTTTGTGGATTGTAGCGAGGGTTATGCTACAGGGTTGTGATAGTTCTCCTGTTTGTGGATTGTAGCGAGGGTTATGCTACAGGGTTGTGATAGTTCTCCTGTTTGTGGATTGTAGCGAGGGTTATGCTACGGTGTTGTGACAGTTGTGTGACAGCCTAGGAACTGTGGAAACAGACAGAGGGAGACAAAATATATCTAACAGGAAAAGGAAATGGGAACTTTCCAACAGCTGGCCATCTAGCCTGCCATCCATTCCCTCTGCTCACACACATGCACACACACATACACACACACACACACACACACACACACACACACACACACACACACACACACACACACACACACACACACACACACACACACACACACACACACTCACACACTGTTGGCACGGTGCATGACTGTTGACAGTGTGTGTTCATGTCTTTTCTGCTGTTTCAGTTTTGATAATGGTGGGGCCCAGGCCTCTAATGTAAGCTCTGTTACAGTAAGCTATTATATAAGGCCTCGTGTGAACCATTTTAACTTTGAGCCTGTTTCTTATGCTGAGGTCTATAAAGCACTAAAGGCCACAGAGTAAAAAGTCTGCAGGTCCAGACAACCTGGACCCCTACCTCTTAAAGATAGCAGCTGGTATTATTACTGAACCTGTGGCTCACATTTTCAACTTGAGTCTCTTGACCAATTCCATACCCAGCATTTGGAAATCAGCTTATGTCCTCCCACGGCTAAAGGGTGGAGATCCCTCAGATGCTAATAACTATCGTCCTATCTCTAAACTCCCAAACAATTTGAGGGAGTGTGCATATGCAGCTATTCTGTGTTGAGCGATTAACAAAGAAATAGGTTCTCCTATATGCTTAATTTAGAGTTATTTATGTACCTTTAGTTGTGATATAAATGTTGGCCTGTATGTTCTGATTTTTAATACATTGTAAGGCTGCATGATGTGACTCTAATGATGATTTGAGAAAAGTCGCTTGAAAGGCATGAGCTCTGCTTTGTTTTTTGCACAGGCTGTACACACTTCATCAGTCTCTCATTCACAATTTGACCAGCACTTAATAATGCCTCGAATTTCACGAGGCATACCCTTTGTGGCCGTAATGCACCCTAAAAAGAATCCATGGCTTTTGCGGCCCGGAGTGCTGCATTGTGCCCTTCTCCCTGAGTGTGCTGCGTAATCCTAAGAGCCTCTCACTCACATGGCTCTCCATCACCTGATCGGGTCTTTCTCACAGGCTACAAGTGAAGACAGACACATCGGGGGCGCAACTGCGCCCGTCCTTATCCAATTCTGAGGTGCATATTGAAGATATTGGAAGAACTGTCCACATTTACTTTTCATCAGCCAACAAGATGAGTAGGCCTAACAAACAGCAAAAACACTAGTCTATGTCAATCAACTATCCCATAGACCAAAAGTTGACTTATTCTCTTCTGTGATATAAATAAATATTCCAAACAGTCTGGGACAGTTGTGGGATGCGATAGATCCCAAATTAATACAACCACTAGTATCAAAAAAAAACTTTTATGCAATGTGGCTGATGGAACAGATCAGAATGTTTAAAATGTTGATAAACTACTAGGCTATTTCTTCACATTATAAGCCCAACAATGCGCACATGGTAGTAGGCTATAAGAGCGAATGTTCCAATAGTGGAAAACACCATTATCAAAAGTGACCGCAAATGCAATTATGCATGTAATGCTTTTATTATAAAGGTGCATTTTTATGGTGAAAATTATCTTCCCCAAACTTGAAACTCAAACGCTGCTTATATATGACAGTTAGGCTCTACACCCCTTGTAAAGCGCATTAATGTGCTTAATTTTAATAAGTTATTTGGCCACTTTAGTTGTGATACAAACCTTATTAAAACATATAGGCTTATGGGCTAGGCTACATGAGGTGTGCGACTATGATTCGAACAAGTCTCAAAAAAAGGCATTGTTTCTTATACTGGGCATCATTCACAAGTGATAATATGTAATTCACAAGTGACAGGCTAATATTGTCACCCATCACTCTATTCTTGATTTAATATTGTCTTTATATTTATAAATATATGTGTGAAATTTCTTTTGATTTAGAATGGACCATTATCATGCACCTGTATCGAAAAAGGGGCAGCGGGAAAAATATTTCATCTATGCAGTTATATAGCGAATGGAGGACACTTTCCCCGTGGTTTATTTTCATGCCAGCCAAGTAGGCTATACTCCTGTTGTAAAGAGAAGCAATGTGTTTAATATTAGTAAAGTTGAGAAATAAATATAGTAGGTCTAGCCAATAGAAAGCTGATGGGATCCTCCTCTTTTTAATAGAGGCCATCACTCTGTTTTCTACTGCATTTGCATAGCCTATAGAAATGTTGTGCAACATGAGCTCATGGGCTCTCATGAAGTGTTTGATTAGATTTTCGAATACATTTGCATTAATGTCAGAGTGATTACAGGGACAATAGATTGCTGAGTACCAGTCAGTTAGCAAGTTTGGTAGGTTACTAATGAACATCAGCAACATCAGAGCTTGGAGAAGCCTAATTACCCTGACTAAACGGTCTTGTGGAATTTGACTGCCTTCATGACTCGTGACCACCGGCGTGGCGGTAATATGGTCACCGCAACAGTCCTAAGCGAGGTTCAGTCTGGCTTTAGAATGGGGCACAGCACCACTACTGCAGCTATAGAAGTGGCAAATTACCTCATAAATACACTTGATAAAATGCAGTATTGTGCTGCTCTGTTTGTTGATTTATCAAAGGCATTTGATTCAGTTGACCATGAATTGTTGCTAGCTAGACTCAGTAACATTGGTCTCAGTGAAGGGGCAGTAAATTGGTTTAAGAACTATCTTTCTGGTAGAACACAATATGTATATACTGACAGTCACAAGTCTAGCTTTCTTGAGATTAATAGAGGTGTCCCCCAGGGTTCCATTTTAGCTCCTGTGTTGTTCTCAATTTGTATTAATGATTTGGGAAATGGGATGCAACCAGCAAAGTTACATCTATATGCAGATGATACAGTTATATATTAATGTGCTCCTTCTCTGGTTCAGGCTGTTGAAGAGCTCCAGACTGCTTTTCAGTCACTGCAGGCCTCCTTTTACGGTCTCAAACTGCTCTTCAATGTACAAAAAACTAAATTCATGACCTTTATCAGAGCTCGCACTCAGCCAGAGAAGGTTAGCATTGCCACATCTGGTGGCTTATCTATTGAAAAAGTGTCATCCTACAAATACCTAGGTATATGGTTGGATGACAAGTTGTCCTTTTGGTAATAAGGCTTGCTTCCCACTTATGGCTAGAAAGAAGCTTGTTCAGGCCACTTTTCTCTCTGTAATTGATTATGGTGATGCAGCCGCTTTATTACAAATGCCAAGTCACTCACCCACCAGTGCACCTTGTACCAAATGGTAGGTTGGTTATATGCGCAGAAAGCTACATTTGTATGTGTTCATCTACAAAGCCCTTTTAGTCTGGTCTCCTTCACCACCAGCAGTTACCATACCCGGTCTGCTAGGTGGTTGCTACTTAAAGTCCCCAGGACATTTACAGTATAAGGCAAGACTGCCTTCTCGTCTTGTGCACCAGAGGCACGGAATAGTCTACAATCCATCCATCCTTCATCTAGATATGTTAGTGCCACTGAATGAATGCATTTTCTTTATGGGAGACTCTGTTACAGAGGAGTGTAAAATGCTTTTGTTAGGCTGGATCATGTTGTTGTATTGTATTGTTGTATGTATGTATGTTTTAATTCTGTAATGTATTGATTGTTGCTGCCTTCTTGACCAGGTCTCCCTTGAAAAAGAGACTCTGGGTCTCAATGGGCTTTTCCTGGTTAAATAAAGGTTAAATAAAAAATGTATGTTTACCTCTCGGTGTGGTGTGTATTTAACTCTCCCTCCCTACTCCTCCCTCCCTCCCTCCCTCCCCCCCTCCCTCACTACTCCTCCCAATCCCTCTCTCCCTCGCTCTCTGCTCCCCCTCCCTCCCTCTCCCCATCCCTCTCTCCCTCGCTCTCCCCTCTGCTCCAACTCTCTCCCTCCCTCCTCCCCTCCCTCTCCCCTCTGCTCCCCCTCACCCATTCCCTCCCTCCTCCACTCCCTCCGCTCCCTCTCTAGGTAAAGGAGAGCAGTCGTACCCAGACCTCCTGGCCCTGCTGATAGCAGTGATAGTGACAGTGATCGTGGCCCTGGGGGTGAAGAACTCAGTAGGGTTTAATAATGTGTTGAATGTGATCAACCTGATGGTGTGGGTCTTCATGATGGTGGCCGGACTCTTCTTCGTCAACGGACACAACTGGGACGATGGAAGGTTCCTACCCTTCGGGTGGTCAGGGGTGAGAAACACAAACAGACTTATATACATATGCACATGCTATTACACACATACATTGGTAGGCATGCAGATATGCAATGAATTTTGATATTCAACTAGTCAACTTCTCCTAGTTTACTAGCTAGGTGTAGATAGCTAACTATCTTCACTACCTAACTCGAGCTCAACTGTTGGTGGAATCATAATGCCAAAAGTGATTGTGTTTTAACACAGCCTTTAACCTCTGTGTCTCCTCTGTGTGTGTTTATACCAGGTGATGCAGGGAGCGGCAACATGTTTCTATGCCTTCATAGGGTTTGACATCATCGCTACAACAGGAGAGGAAGCCAAGAGTCCCAACACCTCTATACCCTATGCTATTACTGTTTCCCTCATCACATGCCTTACTGCATACGTCTCTGTGAGTACACACACACACACACACACACACACACACACACACACACACACACACACACACACACACATATATACACACAAGCACATACACACACACACACATACACACACACACACACACACACACACACACACACACACACACACACACATACACACAAACACACATACACACACACACACAAACACACACATACACGTCCATGCCCTATTCGGTGCAAATGACATCATTTGCCCTCAAGAGTTTGTCGGAATGAATGATTTCTGGTTGGTTGGACTCTCTCTATGTATGTCTGTGGTTTAAGATATAGACTCTATCTATATACTCTATGGTTTAAGATATAGACTATCTATATACTCTATGGTGTAAGATATAGACTCTATCTATATACTCTGTGGTTTAAGATATAGACTATCTATATACTCTATGGTTTAAGATATAGACTATCTATATACTCTATGGTTTAAGATATAGACTCTATCTATATACTCTATGGTTTAAGATATAGACTCTATCTATATACTCTATGGTTTCAGATATAGACTATCTATATACTCTGTGGTTTAAGATATAGACTCTATCTATATACTCTATGGTTTAAGATATAGACTCTATCTATATACTCTATGGTTTAAGATATAGACTATCTATATACTCTATGGTTTAAGATATAGACTCTATCTATATACTCTATGGTTTAAGATATAGACTGTTTATATACTCTATGGTTTCAGATATAGACTATCTATATACTCTGTGGTTTAAGATATAGACTCTATCTATATACTCTATGGTTTAAGATATAGACTCTATCTATATACTCTATGGTTTAAGATATAGACTCTATCTATATACTCTATGGTTTCAGATATAGACTATCTATATACTCTATGGTTTCAGATATAGACTGTTTATATACTATATGGTTTCAGATATAGACTATCTATATACTCTGTGGTTTAAGATATAGACTATCTATATACTCTGTGGTTTAAGATATAGACTATCTATATACTCTATGGTTTCAGATATAGACTCTATCTATATACTCTAATGTTTCAGATATAGACATGGTCTATATCTCTGGTTTAGGTTAGGTTGTTGATCTGTCAGTAAGAGATGGCCTTTTTATTCCTGTCTCTCTCTTCCTCCATAATCTCTGCATCCTAATCTCTCTCTGATCTCTGATCTGTGACAGATGGCTGCATGACTTCACACGTCAGTTTACGTAGATCACAGAGGCGCAGTCATGCACGTGCACACACATGCGCACGAACACACACCCACACTCACACATATACAACCACACTCACTAGAGTTAGTTTGGGCAGTGATTGCACACATGCACACTTGAGTTTATGTTCATAACCCTGTCTCTGTCTCTCTGTCTCTGTCTCTCTCTCTCTCTCTCTCTCTCTCTCTCTCTCTCTCTCTCTCTCTCTCTCTCTCTCTCTCTCTCTCTCTCTCTCTCTCTGTCTCTCTCTCTCTCTCTCTCTCTCTCTGTCTCTCTCTCTCTCTCTCTCTCTCTCTCTCTCTCTCTCTCTCTCTCTCTCTCTCTCTCTCTCTCTCTCTCTCTCTCTCTCTCTCTCTCTCTCTCTCTCTCTCTCTCTCTCTCTCTCTCTCTCTCTCTCTCTCTCTCTCTCTCTCTGTCTCTCTCTCTCTCTCTCTCTCTCTCTCTCTCTCTCTCTGTCTCTCTCTCTCTCTCTCTCTCTCTCTCTCTCTCTCTCTCTCTCTCTCTCTCTCTCGCTCTCTCTCTCTCTGTCTCTCTCTCTCTCTCTCTCTGTCTCTCTCTCTCTGTCTCCCTCTCTCTCTCTCTCTCTCTCTCTCTCTCTCGCTCTCTCTCTCTGTCTCGCTCTCTCTCTCTCTCTCTCTGTCTCTCTCCCTCTGTCTCTCTCTGTCTCTGTCTGTCTCTCTCCCTCTGTCTCTGTCTAGGTATCAGTGATTCTGACTCTGATGGTTCCCTATACAGAGATCGATGCTGACGCTCCCCTGATGGAGATGTTTGCTGTCCATGGCTGTTATTTTGCTAAGTACATAGTAGCAGTAGGCTCTGTAGCTGGCCTGTCTGTCAGTCTCCTGGGCTCTCTGTTCCCCATGCCACGAGTCATCTATGCTATGGCTGGAGACGGACTGCTGTTCAGGTGACAACACACTCATACACACACACACGGACATGATCATACACAAACACACAAGCACACGCACACTGCATTAATAACGTTCGCCTTGTGCGTGTGTGTGTGTGTGTGTGTGTGTGTGTGTGTGTGTGTGTGTGTGTGTGTGTGTGTGTGTGTGTGTGTGTGTGTGTGTGTGTGTGTGTGTGTGTGTGTGTGTGTGTGTGTGTGTGCATGGGTGTGTGTGTGTGTGTGTGTCTAGGTTCCTGGCCCATGTGTCTCCCTACACTGAGACTCCAGCGGTGGCATGTGTTGTGTCTGGCTGTCTGGCTGCTCTCCTCTCTCTCCTCGTCTCCCTACGAGATCTCATAGAGATGATGTCCATAGGAACACTACTGGCTTACACACTGGTGAGTTACACACACACACACACACGCACACACACACACACACACACAAACTCTCACTCTTCTCTACCTCTTCCAGGTTAGTGTGTGTGTGTTGTTGCTACGCTACCAGCCAGAATCAGACATCCACGGCTTTGTGAACTTCCTGTCTGAGGAGCAGTCCAATAAGAAGAAGGAGGGCGTGTTAGCTGAGTGTGAGAAGGAAGTGTGCTCTCCAATCAGTGAAGTAGATGACTACGGAGGACCTCAAACTAACACCTGTGGAGCTAAGAATCTCCCCTCGCTAGGTGCACACACACACACACACACACACACACACACACATCCAATCCTAATACCATATTACCCTAACATTGTAAATTGTAATATTGTAACATTGTAATATTGTAACATTGTAATATTGCAATCCAGGCGACAACGAGATGCTGATTGGTAAACCAGATAAAACCACTTACACTGCCAGCCACCCGAACTACGGCACCGTCGACATGGGCTCCGGCATCGAATCAGAGGAGTCGGAGGGCGGGATGTCGTGGAGGCTGAAGAAGCTGATTGGTCCGCGGTACTACACCATGAGGATCCGATTGGGCCTGCCTGGGAAGATGGACCGGCCCACTCCGGCAACGGGAAAGACAGTTACTGTCTGTGTCCTCCTCCTCTTCCTCGTCGTGTTCATCTTCAACTCCTTCATCATCTTCGGTGAGGAGACATCTCTGTGCAACACTCAGTACTATAGAAAATATACTCCTATTGATACACCATTCGTTTCTGTATTATATCACA
>NC_052346.1:13747335-13757335 GCF_016432855.1 Salvelinus namaycush
GAAAGGGGCTTCAGTAGGTACTCTGTGCTCCTTACTGTAAATATTATGTCTCTGTGCGTGCGCGGGTGTGTGCGCGCGCGCACGTGTGTGTGTGTATGTGTGTGTGTGTGCGCGGGTGTGTGCGTGTGTTCCATGCCTGTGGCTATGTGACGTGGCTGGCTGGTGAATGTGATAGCATGCTAATGTGTATAGCATGGTTGTAGATGCTGTATTTGCATGTGGTGACCGACAGCTAAGAGACATTATAGAACTAACAGCACCCTACTCCAAGCTGACCCCTGACCCCTGATAAGGGAAACTATAGGGCGAAGGGGACTGGTCGATCTGGAACTGGGGGATGATATGTAGCAAATTTAGGAGGTGGTGGTTCTATGGTTTCATCTCCACCCCTCACCACCGCTCACTCCACCCCTTACCCCCACACCCTGTGTTTACAAAGCAAGCCAAAGTCCACAACATTTGTTAACTTTGTATAGAACCAAACAACCATGAGAATCCAATAGACCATAGACCTGTACAATAGATTGAAGTCACTCACGGTATATTAGAAGGTTACACCGTAACCCTATACGTTCTGCTTATAAACGGTTAATAATCACTACAACAAGGTTTCTTTAGGTCAAACTGAATGATGAATGATAACTATTCAATCAGGATCCACCTGGAACCAAATATAAAAAGACCCAAATAATGTCATTTTTCTATTGAAACAAGTTAACTAAGGGTTAACTACATATCTAATAATGGTTTAGAAGCCATTTATAAGCAGAATTCAAGTTTTACTGAAACCACTTGCTAGAGTAGACACATGCAATTACATTCACTAGCTAGAGTAAATACATGCAGTTACATCCAACAGCATCGACACAAAAATATGAGGAAAAACTATGAGGAAAAACTAAAAATAGGAGTATTTTTCTACTGCTGGGTCACGCCCACACCTATGGTCCTCCAATGGTGGGCCTCCACAGTAAGTGGGTGAGGTTTATCCACTTTCACTTCTTGTATTTCGCCCAATCAGAGCTCAGCTTGGGAGGAAACGGCGAAAGCTTATATTTTTAACTTCTTCTATCTCTAGTCGTATAAGGTTAAGTTTTTAAAAAGTATCTTTTCTTTTAAAGATCTTATAACATTTATTACAGTCTAAAGTAGGCAAATTAGAAGGTTATAAAAGCATTAAAAAACAACAAATCACTATTTTATTACAACACTAAAGAGAATGTTGCCACTGTTGCTTTTAAAGTCTGAGGTGCTGTTTGTTTGTTCATTTTGTCTCGGGAGAAGGTGTGCCATGTTTCTGTCCACTTCCTGGTATTCAATCATAATGCATTCCGGTTTGAACCGCACAGAACGTCAACAATCTTCCTACCGGCTTCCTAAAGCCCATTTAGGGACAGGTGATATAAATTAACGCCAGCTATCCACATTGATTAAATTGCTGGTTTATTCAATAGGTCAATGAAATGCACTGCGATTGAATTCCTGCCTCTCTCTCTCCTGCTGTGGCTGGCTGTCTTTGTGGGATGTTGAGACTGGCTTCAGTTTGCTGACTAGATATTTGTTTTTCTTCTGTATATTTTTGCTATCTGAAGTTGTAAAATGTTCTGATGTATTTGGGGGTTTCTGTTATTGTTTTTGACTTTGTCTGAAATAACACCCTATCAGGACTCTGGCCAAAAGTAGTGCACTATAAAGGGAATAGGGTGCCGTTTTGAATGCAGGCCCTATGTGTGTTTTTGCTCCTGAGTGCACTTGTTTAAGCTGAGTTGTCGATATCGCCTCCATGCAACAATGAAACATTATTTATTGCAAATATGAACCGGACTGGCTCTGTTTTTGTCACAGAAACACACATGAACACACACACACACACGCACACACACACACACACTGCTACATAGAGGAGGATATGATAGGACAGTGTGTATCAGTGTATCACAGGGAACAGAGCCTTCTGTGCTGAGCTAACCAGGACAAGGTCAGAGTCACACCACTGATAACACACTTTATAACACTGCCCTAGGTGAACACACACACACACAAATACACACGTCTGTGTCGTCATTCAGTGCGAAAAACTTACAGTTCACGAGGCCAGATGTGCTTCCGGGAACACAGACTAGGATTACTGAATACATCACACACACACATGCTACACTTCCTGTGTTTTGGGTCAGATTGAACCAGAGCACCAGTGATAATACCTCTGATGTCAGTGTTTATTTTGCTACAGTTAGGGAAACATGGCTGGAGACTGGGAGAGAGTAGATGCTTCCTGTGTGTGTGTGTGCGTGCGTGCGTGCGTGCGTGCGTGCGTGCGTGCGTGCGTGCGTGCGTGTGTGTTTGGTGATGTTTGAACATTTGACAGAAATTTTGGGGCAGTTAGCTAGTCATTTTATTTGACTTGAAAAACATTGGGACTTTTTAATTATTATTATTAATATTAACCAAATCACATTTTTATTTATTACAGAAATTCGAACAAAAACACTGGGATAGCACAACATAGCACAATAAATAAACCAAGATAAACACGTTCCAGAAACATTTCTGTGTTTTAACAAAGAGTTATTGCTAGAACTACAGAGAGGGAGTGTTACTTTGATGTGTAGACCGCATATGAACAAACACATCTGAAATGACACCCCAGTGTGCTGCGTTCATATTAGCCAGAGACACATACTATGTAGTGTTTGCCCCATCTGTCCTTTGTAGTGCACTATATAGGGTAGGGTGTCATTAGAGATGCAGAGGTGTAGATGTGAAAAAGGGAGGGACCATTTTGCCAGAGATATGAAACCTGGAGGCATAGAAACAGTACACATCCTCAGCTACAGATGCGGATCAAACAGGAATGCATAACGTTATCTTAACAATTTTTGTTGTCTTTGTCAAAACATAATTTATTCATTACTGCCCCTCAAGCCCTCTAGGGGCTCGATTCAATCCGTAGCGCTAAAGATCTGCGCTATATCGCGTTAGCAATTTAAAGGCTGTCACACCCTGGCCTTAGTTATCTTTGTGTTCATTATTATTTTAGTTAGGTCAGGGTGTGACATGGTGAAGTATGTGTTTTTGTATTGTCTAGGGGGTTGTATGGTTTAGAGGGTTAAGGTGAATAGATGGTTTAGTGTTGTGTGTAGTTGTCTAGGAAAGTCTATGGTTGCCTGAATGGGTTCTCAATTAGAGACAGCTGGTTACTGTTGTCTCTGATTGGGAGCCATATTTAAGGCAGCCATAGGCTTTAGCTGTTGTGGGTCATTGTCTATGTCTAGTCTATGTTGAACGTAAGTAGTTTGTGTGTGCACTTGCGTTTGTAGTTTCACGGTCGTTTGTTGTTTTTGTTAGTTTGAATAAGTGTTTCGTGTTCCGTCTTCGTATAAATAAAAAGAAGATGTATTCATATCATGCTGCGCCTTGGTCCTCTCTCTCATATCAAGACGATCGTGACAGAATGACCCACCAAACCCGGATCAAGCAGCATGACAAGCGGCAACAGGATCAAGGCATCAAGGATTCATGGACATGGGAGGAGATATTAGATGGAAAGGGACCTTGGGCACAACCGGGAGAATATCGCCTTCCTCGTGAAGAGCTGGAGGCAGCGAAAGCCGAGAGGAGGCGATATGAGGAGGCAGCACGGAGGCAAGGCTGGAAGCCCGCGAGTACTACCCAAAAATTTCTTGGGGGGGGGGGCTAAGAGGTAGTGGGCCGAGGGCAGGTAGGAGACCTGCGCCCACTTCCCAGGCTAACCGTGGAGAGCGGGAGTACGGGCGGACACCGTGTTACGCAATAGAGCGCACGGTGTCTCCTGTACGTGTTCATAGCCCGGTGCGGGTTATTCCACCTCCCCGCACTGGTAGGGCTAGATTGGGCATTGAGCCGGATGTCATGAAGCCGGCCCTACATATCTGGCCACCAGTACGTCTCCTCGGGCCGGCTTACATGGCACCAGCCTTACGCATGGTGTCCCCGGTTCGCCTACATAGCCCGGTGCGGGTTATTCCACCTCCTCGCACTGGTCGGGCGACGGGGAGCATTCAACCAGGTAAGGTTGGGCAGGCTCGGTGTTCAAGGGAACCAGTACGCCTGCACGGTCCGGTATTTCCGGCGCCACCTCCCCGCCCCAGTCCAGTACCACCAGTGCCTCCTCCACGCACTAGCCCTATGGTGCGTGTCTCCAGCCCTTTACCACCAGTGCCTAAACCACGCACCAAGCCTCCTGTGTGTCCCCAGAGTCCTGTGCGTCCTGTTGCTGCTCCCCGCACTAGCCCTGAGATGCGTGTCCCCAGTCCGGTACCACCAGTTCCGGCACCACGCACTAGGCCTAATGTGCGCTCCCAGGGTCCAGTATGCCCTGTTCCTTCTCCCCGCACTAGCCTGAAGGTGCGTGTCCTTAGCCCGGTGACTCCAGTTCCGGCACCACGCACCAGGCCTACAGTGCGCCTCATCCGGCCTGAGCCATCCGTCTCCCCAGCGCCATCTGAGCCATCCGTCTCCCCAGCGCCATCTGAGCCATCCGTCTCCCCAGCGCCATCTGAGCCATCCGTCTGCCCAGTGCCGTCTGAGCCATCCGTCTGTCCCGAGCCATTAGAGCCGCCCGTCTGTCCCGAGCCGTCAGAGCCGTTCGTCAGTCAGGAGCCGCTAGAGCCATTCGTCAGACAGGATCTGCCAGAGCCGCCAACCAGACAGGATCTGCCAGAGCCGCCAACCAGACAGGATCTGCCAGAGCCGCCAACCAGACAGGATCTGCCAGAGCCGCCAACCAGACAGGATCTGCCAGAGCCGCCAACCAGACAGGATCTGCCAGAGCCGTCAGCCAGCCATGAGCAGCCAGATCCGTCAGCCAGCCATGAGCAGCCAGATCCGTCAGCCAGCCATGAGCAGCCAGATCCGTCAGCCAGCCATGAGCAGCCAGATCCGTCAGCCAGCCATGAGCAGCCAGATCCGTCAGCCAGCCATGAGCAGCCAGATCCGTCAGCCAGCCATGAGCCGTCCAGCCAGGATCCGCCAGAGCCGTCCAGTCAGGATCCGCCAGAGCCGTCCAGCCAGGATCCGCCAGAGCCGTCCAGCCAGGATCCGCCAGAGCCGTCCAGCCAGGATCCGCCAGAGCCAGCCAGCCAGGATCCGCCAGCCAGCCAGGATCCGCCAGAGCCAGCCAGCCAGGATCCGCCATTCAGTACGGTGCTGCCCTTCAGTCCGGTGCTGTCCCTCAGTCCGGAGCTGCCGTACCTCAGTCCGGAGCTGCCCCTTATCCTGGTGCTGCCCCTTATCCTGGTGCTGCCCCTTATCCTGGTGCTGCCCCTTATCCCGGTGCTGCCCCTTAGTCCGGTGCTGCCCCTTATCCTGGTGCTGCCCCTTATCCTGGTGCTGCCCCTTATCCTGGTGCTGCCCCTTAGTCCGGTACTGCCCCTTAGTCCGGTGCTGCCCCTTATTCCAGTGGGGTTAAGAAAGCGGGTAGTGACTATGGTGGGGTGGGGACCACGACCAGTGCCAGAGCCGCCACCGTGGACAGACGCCCACCCAGACCCTCCCCTAGACTTTATGCTGGTGCGCCCGGAGTTCGCACCTTAAGGGGGGGGTTATGTCACACCCTGGCCTTAGTTATCTTTGTGTTCATTATTATTTTAGTTAGGTCAGGGTGTGACATGGTGAAGTATGTGTTTTTGTATTGTCTAGGGGGTTGTATGGTTTAGAGGGTTAAGGTGAATAGATGGTTTAGTGTTGTGTGTAGTTGTCTAGGAAAGTCTATGGTTGCCTGAATGGGTTCTCAATTAGAGACAGCTGGTTACTGTTGTCTCTGATTGGGAGCCATATTTAAGGCAGCCATAGGCTTTAGCTGTTGTGGGTCATTGTCTATGTCTAGTCTATGTTGAACGTAAGTAGTTTGTGTGTGCACTTGCGTTTGTAGTTTCACGGTCGTTTGTTGTTTTTGTTAGTTTGAATAAGTGTTTCGTGTTCCGTCTTCGTATAAATAAAAAGAAGATGTATTCATATCATGCTGCGCCTTGGTCCTCTCTCTCATATCAAGACGATCGTGACAAAGGCAATGTTCCCACGTTAGCAGAGACTGCGTTCACGGTCAACGCTGCATACAGTATAAATGGGTTAGCTGACAACGTCAAAAAAAAAACGATGTGCGCGCTTCCATGGGGCAGAAGTCAGCGTGTTGTTGTGATTCTGGATGGCCAGATTCTTCCATGGGGCAGAAGTCAGTGTGTTGTTGTGATTCTGGATGGCCAGATTCTTCCATGGGGCAGAAGTCAGCGTGTTGTTGTGATTCTGGATGGCCAGATTCTTCCATGGGGCAGAAGTCAGTGTGTTGTTGTGATTCTGGATGGCCAGATTCTTCCATGGGGCAGAAGTCAGCGTGTTGTTGTGATTCTGGATGGCCAGATTCTTCCATGGGGCAGAAGTCAGTGTGTTGTTGTGATTCTGGATGGCCAGATTCTTCCATGGGGCAGAAGTCAGCGTGTTGTTGTGATTCTGGATGGCCAGATTCTTCCATGGGGCAGAAGTCAGCGTGTTGTTGTGATTCTGGATGGACAGATTCTTCCATGGGGCAGAAGTCAGCGTGTTGTTGTGATTCTGGATGGACAGATTCTTCCATGGGGCAGAAGTCAGCGTGTTGTTGTGATTCTGGATGGACAGATTCTTCAATGGGGCAGAAGTCAGCGTGTTGTTGTGATTCTGGATGGCCAGATTCTTCCATGGGGCAGAAGTCAGCGTGTTGTTGTGATTCTGGATGGACAGATTCTTCCATGGGGCAGAAGTCAGCGTGTTGTTGTGATTCTGGATGGACAGATTCTTCCATGGGGCAGAAGTCAGCGTGTTGTTGTGATTCTGGATGGACAGATTCTTCAATGGGGCAGAAGTCAGCGTGTTGTTGTGATTCTGGATGGACAGATTCTTCCATGGGGCAGAAGTCAGTGTGTTGTTGTGATTCTGGATGGCCAGATTGCTAGCAAGAATAACAAGAAACTGCCATGTAAAGAAATTGTAAGTAGCTCGTTTCATCTTGTTCTTGATACCATGTCTTGTTTTGAGGTGTTTTGGCTGTCACGTCTATGCTAAGATGGCTAAGGTTCGCTAACTAGCTAACCAACAACTGTAGCGATGTATTTGTGAGACAAGAAGTGCTCATTGTGTACATGTATGCTTTCAATAAACATGGCAGACAAAATATAGTTGACATGTTGTCAACAATCTAAGCCAACCCAATCTGTTTTGCTCCATAGTTCTGCACGGGTCAGTTTTGTTGCTAAACAACCAACTCAATCGGAAATTACCTTTAAATTGAAATTGCGCTAAAATGCTGAACTTGTGCGATACGGATTGAATCGAGCCCTAGGTTTCATACGGTCTTGCATGTGTTTGATTTGTTTGGCCATGTTAGGCCAACCCTATCACTAACCGTTCCATCAGGCTGAAGAAACTGATTTGGCAGTGTATGAGAGAGGGGCTACATTGCCGTTTGATCGGTTTGTCATCGTATAATAAAACGAGGTAATAACATATTTCCTTACCACATTACTGTTGGAACACAGGTAGGTACCCACATAATGCTCATTGTATAATCAACAATAAGAAACATTCAAGACATGGTATTTATCAAAAAACTAAAAATCATGACATTCTTTATTAAAAAAGGTACGCTTTATTTTCTATAAAATGCACTGATAGGTGTACAGTACTTTCCATCCACAGTTATCCTTCATTGCAGATCAAAGAACCCTAATCCTAACCCTAGCCTTCATTGTAGAATAAAGAACCCTAACCCTAGCCTTTATTGTAGAATAAAGAACCCTAACCCTAGCCTTCATTGTAAAATAAAGAACCCTGACCCTAGCCTTCATTGTAGAATAAAGAACCCTAACCCTAGCCTTCATTGTAAAATAAAGAACCCTGACCCTAGCCTTCATTGTAGAATAAAGAACCCTAACCCTAGCCTTCATTGTAAAATAAAGAACCCTGACCCTAGTCTTCATTGTAAAATAAAGAACCCTAACCCTAGCCTTCATTGTAAAATAAAGAACCCTAACCCTAGCCTTCATTGTAAAATATAGAACCCTAACCCTAGCCTTCATTGTAAAATAAAGAACCCTAACCCTAGCCTTCATTGTAAAATAAAGAACCCTGACCCTAGCCTTCATTGTAGAATAAAGAACCCTAACCCTAGCCTTCATTGTAAAATATAGAACCCTAACCCTAGTCTTCATTGTAAAATAAAGAACCCTAACCCTAGCCTTCATTGTAAAATAAAGAACCCTAACCCTAGCCTTCATTGTAAAATAAAGAACCCTAACCCTAGCCTTCATTGTAAAATAAAGAACCCTAACCCTAGTCTTCATTGTAAAATAAAGAACCCTAACCCTAGCCTTCATTGTAAAATAAAGAACCCTAACCCTAGCCTTCATTGTAAAATAAAGAACCCTGACCCTAGCCTTCATTGTAGAATAAAGAACCCTAACCCTAGCCTTCATTGTAAAATATAGAACCCTAACCCTAGTCTTCATTGTAAAATAAAGAACCCTAACCCTAGCCTTCATTGTAAAATAAAGAACCCTAACCCTAGCCTTCATTGTAAAATAAAGAACCCTAACCCTAGCCTTCATTGTAAAATAAAGAACCCTAACCCTAGTCTTCATTGTAAAATAAAGAACCCTAACCCTAGCCTTCATTGTAAAATAAAGAACCCTAACCCTAGCCTTCATTGTAAAATAAAGAACCCTAACCATAGCCTTCATTGTAAAATAAAGAACCCTGACCCTAGTCTTCATTGTAAAATAAAGAACCCTAACCCTAGTCTTCATTGTAAAATAAAGAACCCTAACCCTAGCCTTCATTGTAAAATAAAGAACCCTAACCCTAGCCTTCATTGTAAAATAAAGAACCCTAACCCTAGCCTTCATTGTAAAATAAAGAACCCTAACCCTAGCCTTTATTGTAAAATAAAGAACCCTAACCCTAGTCTTCATTGTAAAATAAAGAACCCTAACCCTAGCCTTTATTGTAAAATAAAGAACCCTAACCCTAGCCTTCATTGTAAAATAAAGAACCCTAACCCTAGCCTTTATTGTAAAATAAAGAACCCTAATCCTAACCCTAGCCTTCATTGTAGAACAAAGAAATGAAAATAAGTCCTTCATCAGAGCAGGGTTGTCCTGTCAGGACCCCTTGGTTTCTCTTCAGGCACCAGGTTAGATGCCGCTCTGAGTTACTCAACACTGTTGTGTGTCTGTGTGTGTGTGCATGTGTATGTGTGTGTGCATGCATGTACTTCATGTGTGTCTAAACATGGGCACTCTTGGAGTGGTTAGTGGAGGGTGGAACAGGGTTGCCAGGCCCCTGTCCTTTGGAGTAGTAGAACCTGTTGTTGTCATGGTGATTGTAGGGTTGGGACGGTTCAGTAGAACAGCAGGTGATCATGGCCCCTCCCAGGAGACAGAAGGCCGTGCCCACCCAGCCAGCGTACAGGCTGAACCCAAACGACATGAGTCCCTGGTCCTGGTGGGCTCCGATAGGAAACCATACTGTGGACACCCCCCCACACAGAGCTATACAGGAAGGGGAGATTTAGAACGGACACATTTAATACACATAGAAGGTTCTACTTTCTCCGTCTACACCTGTTGTATTCGGCGCATGTGACAAATGAAATTAGATTTTGATTTGATTATAAACACACGCATGTATACTGAACAAAAATATAAACGCAACATGCAACGATTTTACTCAGTTACAGTTCATATAAGGAAATCAGTCAATTGAAATAAATTAATTAGGCCTTAATCTATGGATTTCACATGACTGGGCAGGGGTGCAGCCATGGGTGGGCCTGGGAGAGCATAGGCCCGCCCACTTGGGAGCCAGGGGCAGCCAATCAAAATGAGTTTTTCCCCACAAAAAGGCTATATTACAAGCAGAAATGCTCTTCGGTTTCATCAGCTGTCCGGGAGGCGGGTCTCAGACCATCCCGCAGGTGAAGAAGCCCGATGTG